>NW_021897625.1:0-606 GCF_006229205.1 Suricata suricatta
CAGGTCCAGCTTCATGATGAGTGTGGAGCCTGCTTAAGAGTCTCTCTCTCTGCCACTCTTCTCTGCTTGTGCTCTCTCTCTCTCAAATAGAAAAATTTAAATTCTAACTTAAAAAAATTTTAAATTTAAATTAAAAGATAGTTTGTTTTGGAATTCCTTTTGTTTTTCTTTGTATTCCTAAATATATATTATAATCTTGGCTTTTTTTCCCATAAAATAAACAAAATGTGTTATCTTAGAGACAGCTGTTGTCAAACCCATAGTTCATTTAATCTAAGATTTTCAGAAAACATAGATCTAACTGCTAAACTTGATCAACAACAAAGGGAGAAATATTTTCACAAATTCTTAATTTTACTCACTATGTTTCACATCATGCATTTATTTAAACATTTTGATAAATAACATATTGTTTGAACCATACTTCAACTTATTCAATGTCAATCTATGAACAAGACAGGTATTTTATTTTCCCCTGGAAGTGAGATCACTTCCAATCTGCCATCGCATGTGCCTACACATCTTCACTCTGAAAATGTAGCTAGCATTCAGGTTTGGTCGGGGCACATTATTCCTTTTTCACTTTCATAATTTTTATGCTGCTCC
>NW_021897626.1:0-606 GCF_006229205.1 Suricata suricatta
CATGTGAGCTGTTCTGAGGGAACCATTTTCACTTAGTAATGTCTTTGATGAAGCCATTTACATTATTAACTTTATTAAATCTTGACCTTTGAGTTCATGGCTTTTTAAAGATTCTGCATGACAAACTAGTAAGCATAAAACATTTCTTCTACAAACCCAAAGACAGTGAGTATGTAGAGGAAAGGCACTTAGTGATAGAATTGCCTGCCCGTCTACCCCTTTATTCACTACGTAACATCACTTTCACTGGAAAGAATGGTTTGCAAACTACGATTATTCAGACTTGAGTATTTGGCAGACATCTTGAAAATGAAGGGAGGCTATCAGGGAAAACAATGGAAATATTTATGGGCAATGATAAAATTTGAGCTTTTAGGTGAAATTAACATTTGGAAAACCTGTATTGGCCACAGTGAGATAGACAGCCTTCCAATACTTAAATGAGATTTGGCAGTGATATTAACATACATCACTTTTAAATTTTATATAATGAAAACATTTGGAAAATCTGTACAATTCAATGAACCAGAATTTTCTAAATGACCCAAACATGATGTTGCAAAATCATGCATGGGTAAAAGATGCATTCAAAAAGTAAGTTGGGCC
>NW_021897627.1:0-606 GCF_006229205.1 Suricata suricatta
GCTGGCTTTGTGACTTGCTTTGGACAATGAAATTTGGGTAGAGTGACATGCTTCTTCCTAGGACTTGAAAGGACTCTCTTGCTTCAGCTCAGTATTTTGGAAAACTGAGGAGCTCCCAAGTGAACAAATTTGCACAAGTTTGCTGGAGGGTAAGAGATGTCTTGAAGCAGAAATGAGCCATCCCAACATACACAAGCTAGACCAGCCAGCCCCTAGTCCCCCCAGGCCAACAAAGATAAGAAGATACATCTGGCTTTTCCCTCATCACCCACCCCCATCGACTGTAAACATTTTAAGTCACTAGGATTAAGGTGGTGAGTTACATATCAAACACTCACTGGTTTTGTTTCAAGCGAATGGATCCTTCTGCTGGAAAACTGTTGGGGGATATTTGCCCACACAACTTTACTTGTTTATGTTAAAATCTCAGATTTTGATGGAACTTTGCTATAGAAAGTAGTCAAATAACATGGTGAGGACAAAAAAATCTGTATATTGAGCTGAGAATAACTAAAGGAAATTGCCTGAAAGAGATTTTGGCCACATTGGTATTGCATTTCACGATAGCATTAGGTAGCTACAGTGGCTGTGTAGGCATTTTTTTTT
>NW_021897628.1:0-606 GCF_006229205.1 Suricata suricatta
GAAAGTAGAATTGGGTTACATGTAAATGTATAGTGCCAACCTAGGGCAACTAATACATAAAAAAAAATAAAATTGATATGCTAAAAAGGAGGAAAAATGGGACCATTAAAATATTCAGTTAAAACCAAGAAAGCAAAACAAATGTAGAAAATGAAAACAGAGACAAGTCCTCCCAGCAACATGACACTCAACGGTAAACCTTAAAAGCTTTTCATCTAAGATCAGAAATAAGACAAAGATATCCATTCATTACTTTTATTCAGCATAGTAGTGGTGGAAGTCCAAGCTACAGGAAGCAGACAAGAAAAAGGGAATTTAAAAATACCAAAATCAGAAAGGAAGAAATAAAACTATCTCTATTTGCAGATAACACAATAATATATATATCACAAAAACAAAAACATGGATCAAAGGCAGAAAATAAAACAATGACAAATATGATACATATTAATCCAAATATATCAATAATCACTTTAAACATCAACATTTCTAATACACCAATTAAAATATAGAGAGGGCTGGACTGGATCATAAAAGAAGGTTCAACTGTATAAAAAACCACTTTAAATATAAAGGCACATATAGATTACATATAAAGGGATGAAA
>NW_021897629.1:0-606 GCF_006229205.1 Suricata suricatta
AAAAGGAATCTGGCCAGAAGGGCTCAGCTGGCAGAAACTTTAATAGATGGTGGTGATGGGGTAGCATGAGGCAGGCGGGTGTATGAGAAACTGCTCTAGCGGAGAGGACGGACCTTCCGGGAAAGCCCTCCAATTCCCATGGCCAGTACGGAAGTCCTTCAAGGAAAGGGAAAGTCAGAATGTTTTCTCATCTCATTTTACTGAGCCAAGGGAATACCAACCAGCCCAAGGGCATGCAGTGGAGGACAAAAAGGATCCCCTGTGGGTTTAAGACCACCACAGGCTCCTCCTTTAATAGAGTGAACCCCATCGATGATTTAGAGCCCACGTTGAGTTGAAATTTAAAAATTCTTGTCTATCTTGGAGGACTTATACACCTAGCTTCAAGGAATCAGAATGATATCTGACACCACGTTTTCTCATCACGTTTCAGGCTGAGTTTGGTCAAGCTGTTTAGAAGCAACGTGATCCCAAGCATCTGTGCTTTGGTCAAAATAAACAACTGTGTTTGCAGCTCTCAGCAGCATGGTTATGACACCAACAGCAGTCTTTAAAATACTGACATGTACCTCATTTATACCCACAAGAGCTTATCTCCCAAAGCAA
>NW_021897630.1:0-606 GCF_006229205.1 Suricata suricatta
TCTAGGGGTATATCTTACTCAACATCAGTCTACTTGCCTTCAATTTTAGGATTATGAGGCTGGAAGGTATGAGTGGCTAAAACATCTCCTTGTATGTGCTTTGCTTTGTCCTATCCAGGCTTTGTAGAAGTAACATATGAAGTTAAGAGTACGTTACGCTCAGTTGCTTAAGCCTCCAACTCTTTGTCTCAGCTCAGGTCATGAGTGTAGGCTCAAGTTCATGGGTTTGAGCCCCATGTGCACGCTGACTGCATGGAGCCCGCTTGCGATTCTCTCTCCTCTCACTGCCCTTCCCTCACTCATGCTCTCTCTCTTTCTTTAAAAAAATTTTAAAAACTTTTAAAATTGAGAGGTTAAGTATACCATTAAGGATCATATAATTGGAAAATAAGGATCTCTTCCAGTGTAAAAGTCAAAATTTAGCCAGATCCATGCTACCGAACACAGTGAAATATAAAAATTATCAAAGACCACTTGCATTTACAAACAAAACAATGTTAACTTTAGAAGTAAGAGTATATTTTCTGAGTGATATAAAATCATGATTTCCTTAAAACTATAAAGAATGGTTATATAAACTTTATTTCACCTTTTCTCTTGGAGTTC
>NW_021897631.1:0-606 GCF_006229205.1 Suricata suricatta
AAGCTTGGTTACTGCTGCCCGTTCTCTCCTGCTGCGACCCCGGGGAGAAGGTAGCAGTTGGTTGAAGGAGCACACAAATCTGCATGGTCAAGCCACGGTCATAAAAAGGTGGCCCCACTCAGGAGTCCCCTGCCTGCTTTGTCCGCTGCTCTGCACTTGCCTTGTCAGACCCTGGAACTGTGTCCCCAATTCCTGTGTCGAACTCCCAACCGCCAGCACCTCAGGATGTGGCCTTGGTTGGACACAGGGTCATGACAGATGGAAATGGTGAAGATGATTTCCTACTGCAGTAGAGGGGACCCTTAATCCAATAGGACCGTTGTCCTCAGAATTATCCTTGGAAAATGAAGGACTGTGGACACGGGAACAGAACAGGGTGATGCCATGTGAAGAATGACATTATGCTACCGCCTGCCGAGGGGCCACCAGGGCTGGGGGAGGGGCCTGGAACAGATCCTTCCTTGGAGGCCTCAGAAGGAGCATGGCCCCGCTGACCCAGGGTCCACAGCACTGCTCGCACCCAGAACTGGGAGACACAAGTGTCTGCTCTTTGGGCAACTCACTTTGTGGCCTTCTGTATGGCAGCCCTAAACAGTGACAGAAGCT
>NW_021897632.1:0-606 GCF_006229205.1 Suricata suricatta
CGTGCTTGTGTTAGGGGGAAACGTTCAATGTTTTACACCCACATTGTAAATATTTACAGACAAATGGTATGCTATCTGGAATTTTCTTTAAGACAGTCTGGGGAAATGGATGAGTGAGTTGAACCAAAGGTAACCATGAGTGTAATGTTGAGATCGAGTAATGGATATGGAGGGGTTCATCACATGGTGATCTCCACTTTGGTGTTTCTTTGAAATTCTTAATGTAAAAATATAGCGAGAAGAAAATCGACAGGGATAAAGGACTTTCTTCTTTCCAAAGGGCTTTTCATCTGTAATTTTAGCCAGCAACTATCAGAAAATGGTCAGACAGCACAGGTGTCTCACCTTGGGCGCCCAGAGCAGTGAAGGGGCACCCAGCTCTTCAGCCACCCTCTGTGACCTTGTGTTCGGAGCCAGAATTTAGGAAAACCCCGGGCGTTCACTTCGTGTTGTCATCTTGAAATAATGTCTCACTTTCCAGGAACAAAGCCACTCATTTTTTTCCCTTGATGCTTCAAAAAACAAAATGATAGAAAAAGTTGTCATTAACTGAGAAGTGTTTTTGATCCAATTTTGAATTTAGTGAATAGTGAGAATCTCTTTGGC
>NW_021897633.1:0-606 GCF_006229205.1 Suricata suricatta
CCTACGCCATAGGCCTGATGTAGATGTTCTCCGTGCATCATGGTCAGAGTCCCAGGGCCTGCCTAAGGCAAGGCCCTAGATCTTCCACAAACACTCAATGAGAAAGAACTCTGTCTGTCCCTGTGTTACATATTTATTAACTGGACTAAGAGAGTGTACAGAAGATCTAGTTTCTCCAAGAAACAAGGAAATATCAAGCCATCTCAGCCCCAAGAAGAACACTAGAAGTATGTAAACCCAAGGCTGAGTTCTTACACCCAGGGCCTTGGAAACAGTCTTGAAGAGTCTCTCTCCACCTGCTAGGAATCCTGCCATTAGCCAACGGCTTAGCTATTCCACTGCAGACAGGTTCAGTTCCACTGAGCCAGCTCTCTGGAAAGCTACCAAAAAAGAAAATGTGCTTCCAGGACTGTCAGATTTGTTTCTTAGCAGACTTAACCTTCAGCAATCTTTTGAATCAATGCTTAAAATTGACAAAAATTTTCTCAGTTCTTCTCTTAAGCCAAAAGCCTACGCATTTTTTTTATAACAGGAGTAATACCAATGAAATATTCCTTAACTTTTCACTTTGTTTTCTCATGTGGTTTAAAAATAAGTGTGTGTGTG
>NW_021897634.1:0-1367 GCF_006229205.1 Suricata suricatta
CTGATTTGAAAGTGAGGAGGCTCAGGGGTCTGTCTTGTACCAGGTGCCTCTTCCCTAGACCTGCCGCTGGAGGAAATGCTGCCTGGACTCCCCCGCGAGGTGCCCGCCCAGGTCATGCACTCATGCAGCGGTGCAGGGCGGCGTCAGGACGCAGACCCACAACTGGCTGGCCCTTCCACCAACCACCCTTTCTGTGCCGAGGACCCCTTCAACAGGTGACATCGATGGACCCCTTCAGAGAAGAGTGGGTTGTTATTAATGTTTATTTGTTTATTTGGGGGTGGAGGGGCAGAGAGAGAGAGAGAGAAAGAGAGAGAGAGAGAATCCCAAGCAAGCTCCATGCTGTCAGCGCAGAGCCCCGCGGTGGGGCTCGAACCCACAAACCGCAAGATCATGCTCTGAGCCAAAATCAAGAGCTGGACACTGAACCGACTGAGCATCCAAGGCACCGCGAGTGTTTTTAAATAGAATAAAGCACGAGGATCACCAGGACACCAATTATATAGTAAAATCTGGCTAAGGGTCCAATTACCAAAAAAAACAAACCCAAAAGCTCTGATAAAGGGACTGCTCTGTTCATTTATTAAAAATAATAAATAAGAGGCGCCTGGGTGGCCCAGTCAGGTAAGCGTCCAACTTCAGCTCAAGTCATGATCTTATGGTGCATGAGTTTGAGCCCCTCGTTGGGCTGTATGCTGACAGCCCAGAACCTGCTTCAGATCCTGTCTCCCTCAGTCTACTCCTCCTCAAGCCTCTCTCTCTATGTCTCTCCAAAATAAATATTTTAAAAATTGTAATAAAATCAAATACATTAACAAAATAAAAGTAGGAGGCAATACAACTATTACGAAGAAACGTGGCCACCGCCCATGCTGGCATCACATGCCAGCACATGATCCTAGCTATCAATGTCTCAAGTCTGAAGTAGGGGACACTGAGTCAGGGTGACTGTGCCCCAGACCCAGAACACACGGCCCCGCGGGGAAGCTGAATGAGCTCTGTGTCTCAGTGACCAGCAGCCCACAGAGCCCCCAGGCATGCACCTGCCTCCGCTCTACACCCCCAGCAGTGCCCTCTCCTGTCTCTGGGCCTCAGTTTCCTCATCCGTAAAATGGGCCCAACAATTCTCACAAGCGAAATGGCCATGAAGATTCACAGAGATGGAGGCTTCACCGAGAAAATGAGCAGAAGGCTTTGGGAGGTGAGGTGAGAGCCGCTCGGGGGTCCAGAGCTGCCCACAAAGGAGAGGGGACGGGAGGGCAGAGGAGAGGTGGCAAATTCACCAAACACACTGGGCCAGAGGAGAAGGTGACATGAGCCCCCCATTCCTCAGGCTGGGCAAACAACTCCCAGCCTTTCTTGGGGTA
>NW_021897635.1:0-606 GCF_006229205.1 Suricata suricatta
AGGGCCTGACTTGTAAGAAGACCCCAGTGCTGTTGAGGGCAGGGCTCCCTTCTCAACAGGGTCTGGGTTGCCAAGCAGAGAAACTGAGGCAGGCCAGCGCCAAGAGTGGGTACTGGGGACAAGCTTACATTCAGCTGGATGCTGTGCCCGGGCTTTCTCTCCAGGCTAGGTTGATATGGTGCAGAGCAAGAGGCATTAATGTCCCCTGAACTGCCAGCCAGGACAATCAGTGAGAAGAAAGGCAGGTGGGCCTGGGTTCAAATCTCAACGCTGTTGACTTCCAGCTCCAAGACTGCGAGCTTCTGCATGTGCAACAGTGGGGACTGTGTGACCTTCCCCAAAAGGTGGTCACGGAAATGAAATGAGATAATGAATGTGAAACACGTAGCGCAGCATTTGGAACATGGAAGGTATCATATAAATGTATTTATGATCTCTATGCATTGGTGAAAAGCAGCATTATTAAAATAGTGACGTTTGTTTTTCTAAGGAGCTGGCAGGAAGTTAAAAGGGGAAAAAGACTGCAGGAGCCTGACAGTGTTGGTGTGAGCCTGCTTAGTTCTGATTTTTGCTTTTTTTTAATTTTTATTTTTTTATTTTATTTTT
>NW_021897636.1:0-606 GCF_006229205.1 Suricata suricatta
TTAATGTTTATTTTTGAGACAGAGAGAAACAAAGCATGAGTGGGGTAGGGGCAGAGAGAGAGGGAAACACAGTATGCGAAGCAGGCTCCAGGCTCTGAGCTGTCAGCACAGAGCCCAACACAAGGCTTGAAGCCACAAACCATCAGATCATGACCTGAGCCAAAGTCAGACCTTCAATAACTAAGCCACCCAGGGGACCCTGACAAAGGTTCTTATCCAAGATATATAAAGACTCATCAAATTCAACACCTCAAAAATGAACAATCCTGTTTAAAAAATGGGCAGAAGACATGAATAGACATCTTTCCAAAGATAACCTCCAGATGGTCAATGGACACATGTGAAGATCCTCAGCATCACTCATCCAGGAATCACAAATAAAAACCACAATGAGATATCATTTCACATCTATCAGAATTACTAAAATCAACACACACAAGATGCCACAGGTGTTGGTGAGGATGTGGAGAAAGGGGAACTATCTTCCACCATTGGTGGGAATGCAAATTGGTGTAACCACCTTGGAAAGCAATACAGAGGTTCCTTGAAAAGTTAAAAATAGAACTACCCTACAAATCCAGTGATTGCATTATTATTTACCAAAGA
>NW_021897637.1:0-606 GCF_006229205.1 Suricata suricatta
AATTAATAATCTTACTGTACCCTCTAAGTGTTCAAACAAAAGAATCACATTTCTGTCTTTTTAAATCAAAATTAGAAATTATTAGGTTTAGTGAGGAAGGCCAGTTTGGGATTCTCTCTTTCCCTCTCTCTCTTCCTCTCCCCCATGCACACTCGCTCTCTCTCACTCTCAAAATAAATAAACAAACTTAAAAAAAAAAACAAAAAAAATAGTGATTAGGATCCATAAAGATTAGGGCATTTCTTATTCTTTAGAATTTCAGTAATCTTTCACTACTTCAATAGTTTATACACATTTTTTTAAATAAGGAAAAGCATTTTACTTCCATGAAAATCTTAAAATACAATCCCAACTTTTTATTGATTGTCTATGCATTTTTTAAGCTGGGAGTTGTAGGACAATATTTAGGTAGATGGTGACTGCATACCATGAGGGTTTGGTGTTTTTTTCATTTTTTTTAAGTTTAATCACTTATTTTGAGACAGACAAAGAGAAATTGGGAAAGAGGTAAAAAAAGAGGGAGAGAGAATCCCAAACAGGCTCTGCATTGTCAGCACAGAGTCTCATGACTTGAGCTGTAACCAAGAGTTGGTCACTTAACCAACT
>NW_021897638.1:0-606 GCF_006229205.1 Suricata suricatta
GTCCTGTTTTAGGGGCGGGGTCAGCAAGAAAACATGGCCGTCCTAAATGTGTCTGTGCCTGGAAACAACGCTTAAAAAGAAATACAGCAGGGCGCCTGGGGGCTCAGGCAGTCAAGCGTCCGGCTTCGGCTCAGGTCATGATCTCACGGTTCGTGGGTTCAAGCCCCACATCGGGCTCCGTGCTGACAGCTCAGAGCCTGGAGCTGCTTCAGATTCTGTGTCTCCCTCTCTCTCTCACCCTCCCCTGCTGGTGTTGTCTCTCTCTGTCTCTCAAAAATAAATAAAAAACATTTAAAAAAATTTATAAAAAGAAATACAGCAAAAACGGGTAGAACTCAACGGAGAAACAGAAGAGCCGCAAAATGATCTGACTTCAACACGCTTCTCTCCGTCACTGATCGGACAAGGACCCAGAGCACCAGCCGAGGGACCGAGGCCTTGACTAGCACCGACAGCCACGCCGGCCCGGCTGGCGCTCAGGACCCTCCACACGGCGGCCGCAGCAGACGTGAATTCTTCTCAAGTGCAGGAGGACAGTGACCGTGATGGACCGTGTGCTGGCTCACTGATCAAGTGTCACCACTTCAAAACTACACAGAGTCTGTT
>NW_021897639.1:0-606 GCF_006229205.1 Suricata suricatta
GGCCTTTTTGCTGATTGGTAAGGCCCAGTCAGATTGTGGAGGATAATCCCCTTTACTGAAAGCCAGCTGGTTGTGGATGTTTAATCAACATCACAGCTTCAAAATACCTCCATAGCCACACCTAGATTAGTGTTTAATTAAACAATTGTGTGCCAGGGCCAGGCTAGGCTGACACGTAAAAATGACCATCAAACCAGAAAATGCCTTTCCGTCTTTGGGTGAGGTACCTGGTGAATAATCTGAGACACACACACACACACAGAGTGAGGAATCTGCTAGCTGACCCAAGGTCGCATAGTCACAAGTGGCTGAACTTGGGGAGCACTCAGGAATTATGAGCCCAGGCTTTGAACCGAACTCACAGAGGGCTCAGAACACATCCAAGGGTCCTCAGGCCAAGGCCAAGCCTCAGCATCCACATATAACCAAGGATCCAACCCACCTCCGATGCTCCTTCTCACCATCTTGTGAATTCTGATGATGTCTCTACCTGCTTAAAACTCAGTGCTCTGGAGCACCCAGATGCCTTTGGATGAGGCAGGAGACCATTCATGGCTTGGTCCTGGCCTGCCTTTCCAGCCTTTTCTGCCACTGAAGTTGGCCCCC
>NW_021897640.1:0-606 GCF_006229205.1 Suricata suricatta
GCCGAGCCACCGGCTCCGGGTTGTACCAATGTCCTGGTATGAAAGGGACCAAGAGGCTTCCCTGAGGTCTGCCCCCTCCCTTCCAACCCAGTTCCTGGCTCCTCCTGGCATCCTCCTTCCTCTGACTCTTTTTTTTTTTTTAATGTTTATTATTTTTGAGAGAGAGACACAGAGAACAAGCAGGGGCAGAGAGAGAGAGAGGGAGACACAGAATCAGAAGCAGGCTCCAGGTTCTGAGCTGTCAGCACAGAGCCCGATGCGAGGCTCGAACTCAGACTGCGAGATGGTGACCTGACCTGAAGTCGGCCGCTTAACCAACTGAGCCACCCAGGTGCCCCTCCTCTGACTCTTAAATGCTATTCCCATTGACTAGGGAAGTCAGATGCTAACTGAATTCTTAAAATTGAGAAAAGCCAATGGTGGCTATGTTTCCTAGAACTGAGGGACCCCCAGGACGCAGGATCCTTGGCTGTAACATCAGGGAAGGGACTAAGGGGCCCCCAGGACGCAGGACCCTTGGCTGTAACATTAGGGAAGGGACTGAGGGACCCCCAGAATGCAGGACCCTTGGCTGTAACATCAGGGAAGGGACTGAGGGACCCCCAG
>NW_021897641.1:0-606 GCF_006229205.1 Suricata suricatta
CATTGCCAACAACAGTGCATGGGCATTCTCTTTTCTACACATCCTTAGCAACACTTGTTATTTCTTATCTTTTTGGTAATAGCCTGTCTGAAAAATGTGAGATAATATATCATTGTAGTTGTGATTTGCATTTCCCTGATAATTAGTGACATTGAACATCTTTTCATGGGCCTGTTGGCCATTTTTATGTCAGATCCTCGGCCTGTTTTTAATTGTATTGGTTGTTTTTGTTGTTGTTGATGATGTCATTGGGTTATATGAGTTTTTTCAATATATTTTGGATGTTGATATTAATATTTAAAATTTCTATTTATTTCTGCTTTGGCTTTGGTAGTTTGTACATTCTATGTCTTTTGATAGTAGAACTCAGTCCTGTACATTTAAAGTAATTAAAAATAGGTAAATACTGCCATTTTATTAATTGTTTTCTGGCAGTTTTGTAGTTATTTCCTATTCCTTTCTTCTCATCTTGCTCTTTGTTCTTACAATTTGATATCTTTCTTGGATGTTATGTTTAGATACCATTCTCATTATCTTTTGTGTTTCTCCTTTTTAGATTTTTGCTTTGTGGTAATCATCATAACCATGGTTATATATATAATACAT
>NW_021897642.1:0-606 GCF_006229205.1 Suricata suricatta
ATAGTCCTGGAAGTCCTAATTACAGCAATCAAACATAAAAAGAAATAAAACCCATCCAAATTTGTAAAGAAGTAAAACTTTCACTATTTGCAGATCACATGATATTATGTATAGAAAACCCTAAAGATGCCACAAAAAACTAGAACTGATAAATTAATTCAGTAAGGTCATAGGATACAAAATCAATAAACAGAATTCTATTACATTTCTATACACACACAAATAATGAAGTAGCAGAAAAAGAAATTGAGAAAACAAACCCATTTAAAATTGCATCAAAAATAGTAAAATACCAGTGTGTCTTGGTGGCCAAGTTGGTTGAAGCATCCACTTCTTCATGTCAGCTCGGGTTGTGATCTTGCAGTCATGGATCAAGTCCGACATCTGGCTCCATGCTGCACGCAGAGCCTGCTTGGGATTCTCTCTCTCCCCCTCTCTCTCACAAAATAAATAAACTTAAAAAAAATCTTAAATAATAAAAAAATTATATCTAGGAATAAACTTAACTAAAGAGGTGAAAGACCTATAGCTGAAAACTAAGAAACGCTGATGAAAGAAATTGGAAATGACACAAACAATGGCAAAATATTCCATGCTCATGGGTTG
>NW_021897643.1:0-606 GCF_006229205.1 Suricata suricatta
TAGAAGGTGTTTTCCTTAGTTCCCACATTTCGGTCTGAACCCACTGGTTCATATGGACCCGCATTCTTATTACACCTTGAACACCTCTGACTCTTAACACTAATTTATGCTCTGTGTTGAATCAATCACTAGGAGCTGTTGTGTCTTTCTGTCCAATACTGCTTTGATTCATTCTTTTGCCTGCACTTGTAGTTTATCACTGTCCCTTATAAATTCCTACTCTGTCATCTCATTACTAACCATTTTAGTAACCTCCAGTGTGTTGTGCATGTGTTTGTTCTTTTTTATCTCCAATTGTTCTTCATGCCAGTTCAGTGAAACCTCCCCCTTCTACTATTCTTACATATCATGTCCAACATAGACATGACATGTATAAATTGGAAAGAAATTTTTTTATCATTAGTCATTTATTTTATTTTTTTGGGTAGTTCTATTTTTATTTTTATTTTTTTAATTTTATTTAATTTTTTTTACATTATAAAGTTTCATATTTTTTTAACATATGCAATTATTTTCCATCATTTACAATACAGTGGTTACAATGACACTCCAAACAGAAAAGCAAAGTAAAAAATCAAAACACCAACTTCTGTTTCATGTAATTAC
>NW_021897644.1:0-606 GCF_006229205.1 Suricata suricatta
TTTACCCATTTTGCCTAACCCCACTCCATTTCCCTGTGGCAATACCAATATATTCTCTGTACCTATGAGTTCAGTTTAGTTTTGTCTGGTTTGTCTGTTTGTTTTGTTTTTTAGATTCCACATATAAATGAAATCATATAGCATTTGTCTTTCTCTGCCTGACTAATTTTACTTAGCATAATACCCTCAAGCTTCATCTATGTTGTTGTAAATGATAAGATTCCATTATTTTTTATGGTTAATATTTCATTGTGTATATACACCATATCTTCTTTATCCATTCATTCATTACTAGACAGATTATTTCCATATCTTGATTATTATAAATAATGCTGCAATGAATATAGGGACATATATGTTTTCAAATTAGTGTTTTTATTTACTTCAGATAGATACTCAAAGTGGATATGCTGGATCACGTGATAGCTCTAATTTTAATTATTTTGAGGACATCATACTGTTTTCCACAGTGGCTGTACCAGTTCACATTCCCACCAACACTGCATAAGGTTATTTTTTCTCCACATCCTACCCAGCACTTGTAATTTCTTGGTTTTGTTTTGTTTATAACAGCCATTCTGAAAGGTGTGAAGTGTTATATTATTG
>NW_021897645.1:0-1367 GCF_006229205.1 Suricata suricatta
AGAATGGAGAAACTAAAAGGTTTAAAGAAATTCTGTCTGTGCCAAGTTTGGAATCATTTGCTTAATGGGGACATGAATTAATAAATAAATGGATGATTAGATAAATTATATCAATAAGTTACATTACTGATGTTTAAAATTGCACACTCATTTATATATGGTCTTTCTTGAAGTGTAATATATATATTTAAATTTACATATGGTAAAAATCAGTTTTTTAATATAATTGTGTGGATTTTAACATGTATCAATTTGTGTGTCCATCACTGCAAACAGGATAAAAAATAGTTCCATAACCCCAGAATTTCTCCTGTGCTGCTCCATGGTAGACAAATATGCCCACAATTCCTAAACCCAACCAATCAGGTATCTAGTTTCCATCCCTGAAATGTTGTCTTTTCGAGAATGTAAAAGTTTTTGTAGAATCAAATATCATGTAATATTTCCAACTAGTGTCTTTCATTTAACATAGTGCATTTGAAAATCAGTGACGTGTTTGTTTCCTTTTTTAGTGACGAATCTAATTTCATCACACCACAATTTGTTTGTTTATTCAAGTGCTGAAGAGCATTTGGTTGTTTCCACACTTGAGGGATTGTGAATAATGTGCTATAACTATCCATGTCCAGACTTTGTCCAGATATAAACTCATGGCTAGAGGGGAAACACCTAGAAGTGGGGCTGTGGGATGCTAGGGTCAGTGTAAGCTTATTTAATGAGAATCCACCATGCTGTCTTCCAAAATGTCTGCAATGTTTTATATCCTTACCATGAAGGGATGAGACTTCCAATGTTCCATATCCTTAGAATCACTTGTTTATATTTTTAAAAAATTTTGTTATGTTTTTAAATTTCATTTTAGCCTTACAAATATATGTGCATTCGTATATCAATCTAGATTTAATTTGTATTTCCTTAATGACTAATTGATACTGAGCATCTTTGCATTTAGAGTTGCTATTAATATATCTTCTTCAGTGAAATATCTGTTCACAAATACTGCCTATTTAGATTGGTTTGTTTTCTCATTGTTGAGATTGGAGAGTTTTTTCTGCAACACAGATAAAGGTTTTTGTTAGGTATATGATTCAAAACTCTTTTTGAAGTCTTTGGCTTACCTTTTTATATTTCTAACACTGTCTTTCACAGAGCTGAAGTTTTTAACTATAAGTTCAATTTATCATTTTTATATTAAGCATTATTTTACTATCATAAATAAGAATAGTTTGCCTAACTCAAAGTCACAAAGACTTTACTTTCTTTTCAAAGTTTCTCTTAATACATTTATGTTTTATATTTAGGTCTGTCTACCTATAGTTAATTTTTATATAAGTGTAAGTTTTAGATCAAAGTTTGTTTTTTTTTTT
>NW_021897646.1:0-606 GCF_006229205.1 Suricata suricatta
ACCTGCAGGCTCAGCCTCCCGCACTGAAGAGTAAGGTGTCAGAGGCAGAGGGTGCTAGCCTCACAAAGGTCCCCAGACTCCAGCATGATGTCAGAGCAGCAAGACCTCCTGCTTCTGGGAGAAGGCAGGGAACGTGAGAGATAGCGGGACCCAAATGGGCCTCAAAATCGGGAACAAGAGCGGATGCTGCATTGAGCGGTGCAGATATAGGCCAGGTATAGGCCGGGGACAGGTACAACCAGGGACAGCTGTAGACTGAGGACAGGAGCCCATTTGGAGACGGGAGAATGTCCTGACACAGGTGTGGGCAGCCCACGAATGAGGTGCAGCCAACCTCCTGTAGAATTTGCAACAATACCCTGGCCCTGGATGACCCCCCTGAAACATAGACACGGTGCAGGGGGACCAGGGGTAGGGAAGTCTAGATCACCAGTTGAATGAGATTTCTTGCTAAAGAAATTAAGAGGATTCAAAAAAGTTACAGTTTTGCATTTTTACTTTTTTTTTTTTCCCCAAACACAAGATTCTGAACAGACAAGCCTTGCACCTTCATTGTTCCTGGCCTTTCTTCAGCCCCTGGAGCCCTTCTCTGACTTCTGGGGCTGG
>NW_021897647.1:0-606 GCF_006229205.1 Suricata suricatta
GACTACTTTTGTCCTTGTATATTTGCCATACCTTCCTGCTGCTCTGCATGTCTTATAACCTTTTGTTGAATACTTGACATTTGAAATAATTAATGTGACGTCTCTGGAAATCAGACCACTCCCAGGTTTATTTCTGGTGCTGTTTGTTCACTGACTTTTTGGGAGCCAAATCTGTATTTTTTGTTGTGTGTGGCCAGTGAAGTCTCTACTGGATTAGGTACATGGTCACCTAACGACTTGACAGATTCTCTTACATGACTTGAATCGCTAGTTCTCTTGGCCTTTGCCGTGGGGCTTTGTGTGTGTGCAGAACACGTCTGCAATGCCTGGGCAGGACGTTTGCAGCCCTGCCTTAGCCTTTCATCTGCTGTGTGGACTCTGGGCACTGGCTGTCAGTGAGCGATGAAGACCTTCTCGTTGCTCCCCAGGCACCCTGCAGCCCTGCACATGCGTGAGGCCTTTCAGATTCTTAGCACTATGTCTGTGCTTTTCAAAAACCTCTCTGTTCTCATTTCCTACTTTTTTCCTTGTAAGTTTTCTCACTGACCTTGCATCAGATCACTTGGTAACACTGTCACCAGCCCCTGGGCATATGGGTGTTCTCAC
>NW_021897648.1:0-606 GCF_006229205.1 Suricata suricatta
GTTCACGGCAGCATTTAGCGCGTCGACAGATAAATGGATAAACAATATATAGATCTGCATACAATGGAATATCACTTCATCTTAAGAAGGAACGAGATTTTAACTTATGTCGTTACGTGGATGGACCTTGAAAACCATGAAATAAGCCAAACTGGTAAAAAAAAAAAAAATAGGGTATGAGTCCACCTTCAAGAGTGGAATAGGCAAATCCATAGGGACAGAAAGAAGGGTTCCCGGGAAAAGGGAGAGACTCCATGGTCACAGGCACAGAGCTATGTTGGGGCTGATAGTTTCGTGGCTGCAGACAGTGGTGACGGCCGCATGACACTGCAAAAGTAACGCCACGGAATTATCCACACAGATGAGTAAAGTGACAAGTATGTAAGTTACACATCTTTTACCACGATAAAAAAGAAAGAGGGTGGGGCACCTGGACGGCTCAGTCCGTGAAGCTTCTGACTTCAGCTCAGGTCATGATCTCGTGGTTCGTGGGTTCGAGCCCCGTGTCGGGCTCTGTGCTGACAGCTGGCTCAGAGCCTGGAGCCTGCTTCGGATTCTGTGTCTCCCTCTCTCTCTGACCCTCCCCTGCTGTCTCTCTGTCTCTCA
>NW_021897649.1:0-606 GCF_006229205.1 Suricata suricatta
GACCCTTCCTTGGAGGGCCCACCCCACTGACAGCTGTGGTCCCTGTGTTCTTTAGAATCCGAACAATGCCTTGTCCCAAGGGTCTCTCAAGGTCAGCATTAGGGACATGTTGGCCCAGATCAGTCTGGCTGCGTGGGGCTTTCCCGTGAACTCCCTGGTCTCTCTCCGCCAACCCACTGCCAGCAGCACCTTCAAGTGGTAACAGTAGGAAGAGTTGCCAGGCTCTAAATGCCCCGAGGGAGGCGCTGTCCCCTGACTGATCACATGTCTCCTCTTCCCTTTCCATCCTACCCATTTCCATTTTCTCTCCCGTCACAGCACCATGAAGGACCCAGTGTATGTTTGTTGAGTGTGTATCTGTTTGCTGTCTGTCTGTCTGTCTCTGGCTTGAACGGACAACACGGAATGGCGTGGGCTCTGTTTTGTTCTTTGCCATTAACTCTGGCATCTACAATGCTGACTGATACAGTGTCGCTGCTCAGTAAATATGGGTGAATGAGTGGGGGGTGAGGGGACAGGCTCCAGAAGACAGAAGAAAAGCGCAAGACCCTGAACAGAGAGAGACAAGGTGTGACAAGAGCAGGAGGGAGGGACCCAAGAGGCCAA
>NW_021897650.1:0-606 GCF_006229205.1 Suricata suricatta
TACCCCAAACAGCAAGATCTGACACATCGTTGCCCTAATGAAACACCTTCTTCATTATTTCCCATTAAACTAGAATACTGGATGAAGCATAACCATCTCAGCGTGGCATTCACAGTGTAACCTCCCAGTGTGTCTCCTGTCACTTAAATTTCTAGTCACATCAAACTTCCCACTGGTCTGCAGAGATCTTCTGTCACACTTCTATGCTTTTTAACATACTGCCTAAAATATCTTTCTCCTTTCTCCATCTGGAACTCCGACTCATCATTCTAGACCCAGCTCAAACACTGCAGCTTTTGTGAAGGGCTACTTCACTCCACAGCGGGTATTTAGCTCTGTGCTCCCAGAGCAGTTTGCATTCACTTCTATAATGGTATTTCATGCTGTAACAGTATTATTGAAATGCACAGATGAGCTTTCAACTCTTTGTATAGCAAATGCTACTTATGGGATAAAACCACTTTTGAGGGTCCTATGCTAAAGTTTTTACCAAAACCCAAGCTATCTGTCAAAACTCACTGCTTCATTAGTCTTCGTTCCCTACTTGAAATGTTGTGCCAAAAGTTATGTAGTCGAGTTCAATGCCTATTTAATCATAAAAATTCT
>NW_021897651.1:0-606 GCF_006229205.1 Suricata suricatta
TACAAGCATGAAATCTACAGATAACACAATGACTCTAAACCCATATCTTTCAATAACACCACTGAATGTAAATGGACTAAATACTCCAATCAAAAGACATCAGGTATCTGAATGGATTAAAAAAAAAAAAAAAACAAGAACCATATTATTTGTAGTCTACAAGAGACTCATGTTAGACCTGAGGACACCTTCATATTGAAAGTGAGGGGATGGAGAACCATCTATCATGATACTGCAAGTCAAAAGAAAGCTGGAATACCCATGCTTATATCAGACACACTAGATTTTAAACTAAAGACTGTAACAAGAGATGAAGAAGGGCTTATATAATAATTATGGGGTCTATCCTTCAAGAAGAACTAACAATTATAAATGTTTATGCACTGAATATGGCAGCACCCAAATATATAAAACAATCACAAACACAAGCACTCTTAATGGTAAGAATGTGGTAACTGTAGGGACTTTAATACTACCCTTACAGTAATGGACAGATCAACTGGGCAGAAAATCAATAGAGAAACAATGGCCCTGAATGATACACTGGACCAGACAGACTATTTAGAACTTTTCATCCACAGGCAGAATATACATTCTTCTCAAGTG
>NW_021897652.1:0-606 GCF_006229205.1 Suricata suricatta
AAAATGGGCCCTAGAGTCAGGCTCCCCGGGCTCTAATCCCAGACCTACTACTCACTAGCTGAGCAACAGTTGGCAAGTCACCCAGCCTCTCTGTGCCTCAATGGCCTTACTGGATTATGGAATGTACGTCACTTACAGTGAGGGTCAAATGAGGCCAGACTCGAGGGGCCAGCGGTTCGCAGGGGCCCATAGCAAGCACTGTGGACCCAGTCAATTACAATGTAATTATCACTAGGTGGTAACAACAATCACTATCATTACTTTCATCTCCACTTCACAGTTGAGATAACTGACGCACGGGGAGGTTAAGTGACTTGTCAGCAGTCACCCAAGTCATGAACGGCAGAGACAAACATCTGGCAAATTTGCTAAGGTGACCTTCTCTCCATCACATCAAGATGTTTTCCAAGAACTACGTGAAGTTTAAACAAATCTGCTGTCATGTAACCTAAGATCTGTGGCTATCTGAAAGGGCGTGACGTGACGGATGTCACAGCTTCTGGGGATGAACACAGCATTTGTACAGCCAATAAGTCCGGAGGGCGGATGACAGAACTTCAAAGCCAAGTGCCCCAAAATCATGCACGCTAGAGCCGGGCAGTGGCC
>NW_021897653.1:0-606 GCF_006229205.1 Suricata suricatta
GGGGGTACCTGGATGACTCTTAGTTTCAGCTCAGGTCATGATCTCACAGTTCATGAGTTCAAGCCCCAAGTCAGGCTCTGTGCTGACAGTGCACAGCCTGCTTGGGATTCCCCGTCTCTCTGCCCCTCCTGCGTGCTCTCTCTCTCTCTCAGAATAAATAAATAAACTTAAAAAAAAAAAAAACTGAACTTGCTCCACAAGTGAGAACAGTAGCTTGGTTATTATAGTTACAGTGTGAGACCAAAAAATCTGTGCATGCTAGTACACAACATCCTCAAAATGACAAAATCATGGAGATAGACGAGATTCCTGGTTGCCAAAGGTTAGGGATGGTGGGGAGGGAGTGATATGGAGGAGCAGAAAGAGAGATGCTGGCTCCCATGGTATTCCTTTATGGTGGTGGAAACGTTCTAGATCTTGATTCAACACATGAGAAAACGGCCCACGATGATATAAGCCCATTGCACTGAAGGTACATCCCTGAGTTTCATATTGTACTACACCTGTATAAGAGGTAACCCTTGGCGTCACACAATTTCACTCACAGGAGGCACCCTAGGGAAGACAAGTTCATAAAGACAGAAAGTAGAATGGCGGTGGCCAGGG
>NW_021897654.1:0-606 GCF_006229205.1 Suricata suricatta
GGGTCTAGGGCTCTGGGCCCCATGGGTAATCAAGAGGGTGGATTTCTCCCCAAATATGGGAGAGAGGGGCTAAATTGGTTCACGTGAAGTAAATCCCCAGGAAAAGAAACAAGAAAAATGTGTACGGTGAGGGGCCTCGGGTCAGTATGCCGGGACCAGGCTGACTGCTTTCGGAAGCAGGACTTGGACATTTGCAGCATGCGTCCCTGTCAGCCCATCACTGTGGACTTCTGCCAGGACACATCCAGGTGCAGACACAGGGACAGCAGGGACGCCAGGGACACAAGGGACGCCAGCTGTCACTCAGGCCGGGGACATGCTGGCCTGCTCCTGCTCCTCCAGGACACCCCCTCCCACCCCCAGCCCAGAAAACTGAAGGTGCTAAGGCCCTGGAGGAAAGAGCACGCACCCTTCCAAGGAAACCTTTTCCTGTTTAAAACAATTCCGGAGTATTGATGCAGTTTTTCTGTTTCTGAAAACCTTTTTATGAGGTTGCCTCACTCTCCGGGGCAATGAATGAACACTGTGCATTCGGGACATCCACCAGGGCTCTGGTCAGGAAGTGTCCTGTGATGACCGCCCAGAGACCCGGGGGCTGAGAGGAGC
>NW_021897655.1:0-606 GCF_006229205.1 Suricata suricatta
GTAAATAGTGTATATCTAAATCTTGTATTTATTCATTTTTACAATCTTTGTCTTATCTGGCATGTTTAGTCTATTAATGTACAGTGTGATATTATCATGGTTGGGCTAAATTCTGTTATTTTACCAATTGCTGTCTTTTATTCCGTTACTCTTTCTTCATCTGGGTGATGTGATTATATTTTATAATTCCATTTCATTTCAGTTATTGGCTTTTTAGCTCTATATGGTATTTTTTGTGGTGGTACTCACAGTTACTTTACATATCTTTAACTTTGTACAGTCTACTTAGAATTAATATTATACTACTTCGCCTAAGATGTAGAAACGTTTAAATCACATGGGTCCATTTATCCTTGTCCTCTATGGCATCCATCTTCATCTTCATGTGAGCTACATATTTAATAAGCATAAAGCTTCTAAGACAATGTAGCTGTTGGACAGTTCCAAGTATTTTAAAGAAAACAAGAAGTGAAATTGTTTTTTATATTTGTTCAAATATTTACCTTTCTTTTCTTTCTTTATATTCTCCATTCCCCACTGAAGGTTTGGAATTTCCATCTAACATTACGTTCCTTTGGCTGAAGAACTTCTTCCAACTTTACTTGT
>NW_021897656.1:0-2962 GCF_006229205.1 Suricata suricatta
TCTTTTTGGAACAAAAGAGGGAGCTATGGGATGTGAAGAGAAAGGAGACAGTAACCTCATACCCAGGTAAGTGGGAATGAATGAGGCAGATGACAGAGGTGAGGTCCAAATGTGAAGGATGAAGAAAGACTGTACAATGTGATTTGAGCAGCCATTCTGGAATGGAAATCAGTTTCTAAAACCTAGTTTTATGTCAATATGTTGCACAGAGGCACATCTGCTTTCCAATACATCACACTCTCACAAATCTCTAAGGATTCGCCTTCAGTTCCACTGATAGGGTCTTCATGTCCACAGTGAGGGCCTCCATAATCTCATTGGCTTTCCATTGCTTTGAGGGCTTGGGGTATTCTCTGTGTTTCTGAGAAAGTCTATATTCGTTCATTTATGAGTGTTTGCCTCGAGTGAGAAGTGCATCAGGGTAGCGGTAGGCATTTTGGGATTTAGTGCAGACATCCCAGGAACACTGGAGACAGAGACCATCTAATTTTTGCTTAATGCTTTCCAATATATGGAGGCTTTAATCCTAATCGTACAAAATTAAGACCCACCAGTGTCATCAGTTGATAAAGCATCTCCCGAAAATGAGAAAATCTAACCCTTTATTTCACTTCAATAGTTCCATTTTTGGGGCACATGTGTGGATCAGTTGCTGAAGGATCTGACTTCAGCTGACGTCATGATCCCACAGTCAGTGAGTCTGAGTCCCGCACAGGCCTCAGTGATGACAGCACAGAGCAACCTTGGAATCCTGTCTCCCTCTCTCTCTCTGCTCCTCCCCTACTTGGTCTCTCTCTCAAAATTATTTAAAGTAAACTTACAAAAAGTAAGAAAAGTTCATTTTTGATGGTATTAACTACAGTACAAAATTTCCACTCTATATGTTCCATTCCTCAATCATAAAATAACTTAAATCTCTTCTTATTTTCCTAGAATTTCTACATAAATTAATGTCACAAGGGAGATTAACATTTAGAATTCAAGACTTGCAGCCTATAATAAATCTCTATTCATTTTTTTTGTAATTATTGAATCATTTTATAATATTCTCATGTGTAAGAGGAAGTTCCTGTGACTTTGTCATATATGTTTCACATTCTGAGTAGTTGTATATGAGATCACATTATGATTCATTGTATCAAAAACTTTTAAATATCATTTGTCAGGTTTATTTTTTGAAAGATAGAGCAGGCATTGAGGGCTGAAAGAGACACACCAAATTTGAAGCAGGCTCCTGGCTCTGAGCTGTCAGCACAGAGTTCTTCCCAAGGCTCCAACTCATAGACTCTGAAATCGCAGCCTGAGCCCAAGTCCGACGCTTCACCTACTGAGCCACCTACCCACCTCTGCAGCTCTAACACTAAAATCTCAGTGTGGAACACTGAAAGAGGGCCTATTTTGATTTATTAGCTGGTTTTTATGAGGAGGAAAATTGCAACGTACACTCCTCAATATCAACCCGGGAAATCTCTAATGAAAGCCCCTATGTATTTAGCACTTAAAAGACATTATTACACAGAATTTAAGGGTCTAACTCAATTTTCAGAATCAAGCAAGCAAAAACGTTCATTTCTTTTGAGGTTTTCTTTTTCCCATTTACTTTGAGAGATGGAGAGAGAAAGTGGAGGAGGGGCAGAGAGACAGGAGACAATCCCAGGCAGGCTCCACACTGTCAGTGCAGACGAGGATGTGGGCTGGAACTCACAAACGATGAGATGACGACCTGAGCTGAAACCGAGATTCAGACGCGCAAGCCTCGCTGAGCCACCCACGCACCCCAAAGCCTTTCATTTCTAAACATACAAACAACAGCAAAGCTGCGAAATGTGCCAACAATAACGTTATTAAAAACATGGGGATTACATTAACATACAAGCTGAGTGGTGTAGAAAACCTAATGATTTGGGGCTCCTGGGTGCCTCAGTCAGTCAAGTGTCAGACTTTAGCTTAGGTCATGATCTCATCGTTTGTGGGTTCATGTCCCCCTTCAGGTTCTGTGCGGACAGCTCAGAGAGTGGAGCCTGCCTCAGATTCTGTGTTTCTCTCTCTTTCTGCCCCTTCCTCTCTCACGCTCTCTCTCCGCCTGTCAAAAAATAAATAAACACTAAAAAAGATAAGTATTTTAAGAAAAAGAAAAAGTAATAATAACTTTTCCCTGAAGTTGACTTTTTCTGATTTCAGTTTTGTGCATGACACATTCTAATCCTATGCATCAGACAGCAGCAAGTGGAATGCCTTTACTTTCATTTTTACCTTTCAGCTGTATTTCCAAACGAAACTGACAGCCTCCTTTCAGAGACGTTTATAGGAACTTCTATCCAAAGAGGGTCAGTGGATGGATATAAAGGTAGTGCTCTTGAGGATGGACACTTAATGCGAGACCGGAACAAGGATGGGGACAGTGAGGGGCCTCAAGCACACCTGGGCACTCCTATTCCAGACTACGGTGGTGACTGGCATCCATGTGGGGAGGTCTCTGATCCAAGCGCCAACCTCATTACACGTAAGAGTACACATTTAGGAGAGAATCACTCTAAATATGACGCATGTGGGGAAATACTTAACCAGTCCTCCAATGCTGGTGATCAGAAGAGGATTCATGTGGGAAAAAGCCCATACACATGCAATGAACCTGGGAACATACATAGTCAGTCATCAAGACTACCTATCAGTAAGACAATCCATGCCAGACAGAAAGGTTACATTTGTAAGGCGTGTGGCAAAGCTTTCAACAGGCTCTCAGCACTAATTCAACACCAGCGAGTGCACACTGGAGAGACACCTTACAAATGTGAAGAAGGTGGTAAAACCTTTAATGATGCCTCATCAGTAAATGTACATAGACTAATCTGTAAAGGAGAGAAATCTTACACACATAAAAAATGTGGGATGGCCTTTCCCCAACACTCACCTCTTACCGAACATCTCAGAACCCATACTGGTGAGAAACCTTACCAATGTA
>NW_021897657.1:0-1367 GCF_006229205.1 Suricata suricatta
TGAAGGTAAATATTCAAAATGTCTCTATCATACAGTTGGAAAGATTTAGATATTCTGGATTCGTTTCCTTCCTCAATTCCATTATGAGCTTAAGTTAAAAACAGCTGACAAATATGATTACTATTAGCCTTGTAGGAATGCTGAAAAATGCCTTGAGAACCACCATTACTCTACTGATTACTAAACATAATTTTTTTTTAAGTTACTAAGGAAAACAGGCATGCACGAGGCCAAAGCCATGTACTATGGATACACAGAGTAAATCTTATAGGACTTCTACATGTCCAGGGAATCCAAATGGAAATATGCTTTGGGTAAAGGCTAAACACCTTCAGACAGAAAAAGATTGCATGTAGAGTTCATAGGAAAATCTGGAAGGCCCATAGAAGAAGCAAGGTTTTCAAACAAATCTTTTAACCAACAACAGTGGTTTGTAAAAGCCAAAGTTTAAAGAGTTTCTCTGGGCACCTGGGTGGCGCAGTTGGCTGAGCGGCTGGCTTCAATTCAGGTCATGATCTCACGGTTCGTGGGTTTGAGCCCCACGTCGTGCTCTGTGCTGACAGCTAGCTCAGAGCATGGATCCTGCTTTGTATTCTGTGTCTCCCTCTCTCTGACCCTCCCTTGCTCACGTTGTCTCTCTCTCTCTCTCAAAAATAAACTTTTAAAAAATTTTTTAAAGGGTTTCTCTACTGCACAAATGCTAAGCAAAAGAAAGACACAAATTAGGTTTTGTTGTGTTTATTTTTGGTAAGAACTAAAGTAAATTTATAATTCTTCCTGGAACTTTATTAGAAAAATATTTGGAAATCAGCACTTTAATTGAAAAATGAAAATGCAATTCTATTTAATCCACTGAAATTTATATCTACTAATAATGGCATCTTGATACATATTAATTACTACCTTCACTAAATATTTTGATTCTATTTTATTCTTCACTATTTTATGAATGGATGTTAGTAAGCAAGCTCAACTGTGCCTCTGACAGACAAAAATTCTCTCGTTCTTTTTATCATATGATAATCTAAGTCTCAGACTGAGTCAGGATTGGGGTGACTTTTCCAGGCAAACATATCCTTTAAACTGCAGCCTTAGCTCACTCTCCACATGATATATAAAATCAAAAGACAGATACACAAAGGCCCCTGGGTGACTCAATCGGTTAAGCGTCCGACTTCAGCTTAGGTCATGATCTCACGGTTCATGGGTTAGGGCCCTGCTTTGGGTTCTGTGCTGATGGTTCAGAGCCTAGAACCTACTTCAGATTCTGTGTCTCCCTCTCTCTCTGCCCCTCCCCCACTCGTGCTCAGGGTGTCTCTCTCAAAAATAAACATTAAAAAGAAAAGACAGAAACACAGAAAAAAATA
>NW_021897658.1:0-606 GCF_006229205.1 Suricata suricatta
TATGTAGAAACAAAACTCCTGGAATAAGTGAGTTTAGCAATGTTATAGAATATAAGACAAACAAAAAATTCAACTGTATTTCTGCATAACAGCAATGAACATGTGATCACAAGAATTAAAAAAGATCATTGTTTAAAAGGTGAAATAGTTAGCCATTAATGTAAAAAGCCATGTTTAGGGCTTGGTTGCTGAAAACAAAAACCAAAGGAGATTTGAATAATTGAGGGATGTACTATGTTCATGGATCAGAAATAAGGATGCCAATATTAAATGGAAAAAGAGCCTCTCCATCTTTTATGTCCTTAGATAACTGATGGCAATGTCCACTCCACATAATTTGGTCATGTCTCTATTCCCAAGACAAATTAAATTAGAAACTCCTCCTTTAATGTTCTCTCTCTCTTAACACTGGACTTGGAACCTCAGTCCAGGGATGAACTTTGGCTCTCACCCGTGATTATTTATAGGCTTTGCTGACTGCATGAGATAAAAAAAACATGCCTTCTGATTCTTTAGGCTATTTTCTGTGTGCATGTTCCAGGAATTACCTACAGGAAATCATAAGCAAACCTTTTTTCTAGCATATAGTCTAGAAAAAATTGAACC
>NW_021897659.1:0-606 GCF_006229205.1 Suricata suricatta
GAGGGAGAAATGAAAACAGCAATCTTTATATACTGAAGACTAACTTCTGGTTTTACTTTTTAATAGATACAACTTTTCTTTCAACATGTAATAAATAGAAGATTGCCATGAATCTTGCAATAAAGGTATTAACAAATACTACATTCTTGGATTAATACAAGCATTTTACTCTAGCATATATACTTAAAATCTAAGTAGCTGAATGCCAACCAAATAATTATAGTAACTCATTAAACGTAAATGTATGGAACATTACACCAAACAGTGTGGGGTATAAGCAGATATAAAAAAGCATCTGAAATGGTCCTGTCTCTAAGGTCTTTACACTCTTAGAAGAGCTGACGGGTACATATGACTATAGTTTGAAACAGGTAGGGCTCATAGCAGCCATTATTTAACACCTATCACACGCCGGTTGCTATTCTAAGGTGCTTTGTATGAGTTCATTCACTTATTCTTCATAACAGCCCACTAGGGTATGTGGTGTTTTTCACTTTTATAGAAGAAAAAGAGATGCTCAAAGCAAGTAGGTGTATCACTTTCCCGAAGTCACACAGCTAGTAAGGGGTAAACCCAGGATTAAACTCTGCTCAGGAAGATTCCATT
>NW_021897660.1:0-606 GCF_006229205.1 Suricata suricatta
GCGAAATGGCAGCCCTCAAGCGATAACCAGCACAGTGATGAGATGTTTGGTAGCATCTGGCATCATGGAGTGCATAAGGAAAGTCTCATCTGTGACAGGCTGCCTGATGCTTACTCACATAGTCATTGCAGAAATACGAAACAATGCAAAATACTTAGCGTCTTGCCTAGAACAGAATAGGTGATCAGCTAAGGGTGACCATCATTTGTATTATCATCCAGACCTATTGCACTATATATTGCCGCTCACTGTTATATACTCTGAATCTCCATTGTACTTTATCTTCATAGCTTATGTTTGTAATTAAGAAGTCATTTATACATTTAACATATGCTTTTCCTACAGACTGTAAGTAAACTCCATGAGAGAAGGGAATAAGATTATGTTGTTGGTTATTATATTCTTAGTATCTAGCACAGTGCCCAGCACATTAGAGATATCCAGTAAACATTTGTTGAAAGAATGTGTAATGATAGACCAATGGAATAGAATAGAGAACCCAGAACTGGGCCCACAAATGTATGGCCAATTAATTTTTGACAAAGTAGGAAAGAGTATGTGATGGAAAAAAGACTGCCTCTTTAGCAGGTGGTGCTGGGAGAACTG
>NW_021897661.1:0-606 GCF_006229205.1 Suricata suricatta
CAGACAGTTCTGTATTTGTGCTTGAAAAGTTTTCCCTGAAACCAGGCTCCATCCTCAGCCAATAACACATCTCCCAAGCTTCAAGCATCATCTCCTTAGAGCTGTTGTTTGTATAAAACAAGCAAGATTTTCATTAGCAAAATGCACAACGGGGGTCTCACCAGGCCACTTTTGGCCGCGGGTGCAAGACCCTAGGAGGTTCCTGGAAGGCGGTGAGGACCGAGCTGCTAGGTCAACTCGGGCGGCAAGGGCTGGGTGATTCTGCTCTTTCACTTCTCCCCCCTTAAGTTCCCTATCTGTGACAAGGGAACGTCTCCCAGCTGCCCTGCCTCGCCCCCAGTGGGAATACGACGAAGGGGAAACGGCGCTTTCAGAAAGGTCGGTCGCCAAAATGCCAGGCACAGCATTATCTGAAAAGCGAAGCCAGAAAACAGGGCGGTGGGGAGGGAGAGCGTGCGCCCACAAAGCACGAATTAAACGCCCAGGGAAGCAAGCAGCTTCTACGGGAAGGGGACCGTCGCCTTGACGAACGCTCGCGAGTGGCCACCTCGTCCGGGGCTGGGGACTCCCCCCCAGAAGCCGTGGGTGCCCGGGGCCGAGAAGCCC
>NW_021897662.1:0-606 GCF_006229205.1 Suricata suricatta
ACGTATCTTACCTACCATTCCCAGAAGGCTGTGCTGACCTTGATCCTAATGGCCAAAACTTCCTCAGTCAGAGTTAGACTTCTGACCCAAATTAGGTCAATCAGGTTTCTCTACAAAGGATTTTAAGCTGTAGTATCATATGTGTGGTCATCAAATAGCGCTGGAACTTGAGCTTGATAAAATTAAGAGTCGGCCTGGGTTAGCAACAGGGCAGCACAGGCTGGCAAAGAGAAGGGAAACTGATGAGCAGACATAGGATGAGGCAGAGAAGACCCAGGTCTGTGTGCCAATCTCTATGCCATTGGGACTTTTTATGTGTATGCCCTGCCTGGGGTCTCCTAAGGATAAGGCACATTCTCATTCTTCATTGCCAACCACAGGCACTCTCCTCATCTTTGCACAAAGTTTCCATTCACTTGTCATGTTGATCCTCTTCTCACTCTTCTGCCTTAGAATCTGTATTTCCAGATAACTCCCGAGCATCCAGAGTACTGAGCAATGAGATCTTTTTTTCTTCTTATTGATTGGCTTCTTTTTCTCCCAGTGCTATCCTTGGTTTTAACTAATGAGTCTTGGGGTACATAGCCATTTTTAAAATTTTTCTTT
>NW_021897663.1:0-606 GCF_006229205.1 Suricata suricatta
GGCACTCTTGAGTGACTCAATGAAGAGATTTTCAAAAAGTCTCTCCAATGTACTCCATGAGCAAAATTAGAGGAAATACTGCCCGGACATATACCAGAATCAATGCTATGGCAATACGACCTGTCACACAGAGAGCTGAAAGTGACAAAGGAAGTAGTCTTGCCAATTAAAAATCTGAACTTCCCATTTCACATACAAGGAAGCCATTTTCAAATACATACAAATTCAATATACAAAGCTAGTATACCTTCGACTATATTGGAAGCTAACCTGGTGACTGTCAACTCTTATTTATGGTTTGTTTCCAGCCACCCTCACTAAAATCACTTGTTCCTATAAGAAATATATATCTGAAATTCAGGTGAACAAGTGAATTCTTTAGTCTTTGAGGGCACGTTTGGAAATGGAGCAGCAATCGGTCACTGCTCCTGCACGACCCCACACCAATCAGACTCCAGGGTTCAGTTCCTTGGAATGAGAACCTCATAGCCTCAGGAACATTGAGAGCCATGCCTTTCATCAGTATCTGTTCTCAGAATACGCTTTAACAGGAAAGCGTCCTTAACCTGGTGAGGAGACACACATCACAACCTCCATTTTCTTCCT
>NW_021897664.1:0-606 GCF_006229205.1 Suricata suricatta
CATGTTGCTGTCCAGTTCTCCCAGCCCCACCTGCTAAAGAGGCAGTCTTTTTTCCATCAAATAAGCTTTTTAAAAAAGGAATGTTAACAATGAGTATCATAAAAAAAAAATAAATCTCTGGAGATGTTTTCAACCCCTCATGATATGATTAATGTCTAAAGCTACTCAAATTGTGATCGAGTGAGGAAAACTGCAACAAGAAAATCTCTCTTGAATGTTAAAAGACTCTACTTGTTTTGGGGCTCGCAGGTGGCTCAGTCAGTTGAATATCCCACTCTTGATTTTGGCTCAGGTCAGGACCCCAGGAGAGTGAGATGGAGACCCAAGTCTGCTCCACACTGAGCATAGAGCCTGTTTACGATTCTCTCTCCCTCTCTCTGCTCCTCTCCTCCTGTGTGTGTGCGCTTGGGTGCTCTCCTTATCTCTCAAATAAAAAACAAAATGAGAGAGAGAAAAAAGAGAGAAAAAAGATTCTACTTGTTTTGTAATCTGCATTTTCATTCCCAAAGGGTATCTCATGCCCGGTCTAATTCTGCAGGATTCTCTTTTTTTCAGGCTGCATGCTTGATGTTAGTATCAGCCTTATTAGTGGATGGCCCCAAGTCC
>NW_021897665.1:0-606 GCF_006229205.1 Suricata suricatta
AAAAAAAAAAAAAGCAAAAAATAAACTTATAGGAACGGAGATCAGCAAGTTAGCAGGGGGGCAGATCATGTGGATTCCTGTAGGTGGTTTGAAGAATTCTGAGTGGGATGGGAATATATCAATGTGTTTTGAGCATAGAGGTGACATATTATTTTACTTCTGGTGGTCGGGGAAGTAGTATAGAGACCAAGTGGTATAAAAAATTAAATTAGTGGTGGTGGTAGCTAATAGAATTTGTTCAATGAATTTAAAATTGGCAATGGTAGGTTTTTGGCTCTAAGCAGCTTGGAAGGAAATAGGTCTTTCAAGATGCAAGGGAGAGGAGAACAGGAATTTGATTTTACAGTCTCTAAGTTTGACATGTCTATTAGACACTCAAATGGAATTGCTGAGTAGGCAGTTGGTATTTGGAGTTCAGTGGAGAGGTCTGGACTCAATAGTTCAGTTTGAGAATCATTAATATATGACCATATTCAAGCCCATAAAACTGGAGGGTATCACCAAAAAAAATAGTCTGAACATTAAGCCTCAAATATTTAGAGGTAAAATGCTGAGGGAAAAACCATTAATAGAGACTGAGAAAGAATCTATGAGATATGAGGAAAA
>NW_021897666.1:0-606 GCF_006229205.1 Suricata suricatta
AGAGACACCGCTTAACGGTGCTGAGCAGGGGTTACTCACCCCCCACGACTACACACCTGTGGAGCAAACCAGGCGAGTGCTTCGGAGTAGAAAACCCAAACAGCGGTGGCGAGGCCCGAGCAGGCCGCCCCGGGGAAGGCGGAGAGACGCGGCAGGTGGATAAATCAGCCCGCTTCGAATCGCGAGGCTGGACCAGCGATCCCTTCTTCCCTTCAAATTACACGGGCAAGGACAAGCCCTGGAGATCCACTCTCTGCGTCTTTAGGAGCTACAGAGATTCGGAAACGTGAGAACGAAACGCCAGCTGTGCCCCTCGGGGCGCGTCGTGAACACGTGCTGACCAGACTGGAAACAAGGGGACACAACAGTCGGGCCCTCGCTCACATACCCGACTCAGCAGCGCCCAGAGGCTTCCGGCCTGAGACACAGGAGTCCCAGGCCGGCCTGTGAGGGGACCGGGCGTCTTGATGCCCTCATCACTCTGCTGCTGGCCCCGGGGGGTGGGGGCGGTCCCAGGGAGACCAGCCGGGGCGGGAGGTGGGCCGTTTTCTTTTCCAATCCTCTGTGCGTACAACACACGAGAACACGACAGAATCACCGTCCGCG
>NW_021897667.1:0-606 GCF_006229205.1 Suricata suricatta
CATCTTGAGAAAAATATTTCTGTGTCTCAGTTTGTCAATATAATACCGTTACCTCATTGGATTGCTTGGGAATTAAAGGAGATGATACACAAAGTCCTTAGAACAGAGCCTGGCAGCTAGAAAGTACTGTAGATGTGTGAGATACACCAGAAAAGGTCAGGGAGCATGCCTTGAAAGAGTCAAATACTTCTCTTATCAATCTACTCCTAATGACACCAAAAAGGGTGGGGGGAGGCTTCCAGGTGTCATCACTCTGAATTCCTCTCCACTGACCAGGTGCTCTATGGCCTTGCAGTGTCTTGGCACAATGCAGATATTGGACCAGATTTGCATTAGTTCATCCAATCCCTTAGAACTTCAGCTAGCAGCCTCAGCGTACTGAATACAGTATCCCTATGACAATAAATTGAGAATAATACTATGTTCTTCAGTCTTGAGTCAAACATCTCAAAACTCTTGGCCCATAAACATTTCCCCAGAGTTTTGACAATAAAATGAGCACATTTCTATATCTGCAATTCTGTAGCTCTTTTCTGTTTAACACCTGCATGTTTATTTTGAGTCAGAATCCAACATTCAATAAAGATTTGGGCACAAGAAAGATGC
>NW_021897668.1:0-1367 GCF_006229205.1 Suricata suricatta
GGACTTGCATGGGGGGTCCCCAGGCTCTGGCCTCATGTGCTCCTGGCTGTGCTGGGTTCTGCCCCTCGCACTTCTCCAGGTCACAGCCCCGATGTCCAACTCGCCTCGAGCCACTGATGTGTAGCCCCTCCCCCAAACAGCCTCTGTTATGTGCAGATGCCCGGAAAAGCCAGCCAGGTGCTTCTTGGACCTGCCCCCCCGCCTCCCTGCTCCGGCATCCATTTGCCCTAAGTCTGCTACTTGGGCTCCCAGAGGGAGCAGAGGGCCCAGGTTCCGGCTTTGCCTCTGCTTCGGTTTCCTGATCTGTACAATGGGTGTTTGGATCCACCGCCCACCCCCCAGGGCTGGTTTGGGCAGAGCAGGGATGGTGGCTCTCCCGAAAGATCCCACATCTCCAACCCCCAATCCCCGGCTCCTCCTCCCCGCCTGCCAGGGAAGACAGTGTCTCGGTGACTGCTTCCCCTGATGACTTCCCCGGGACCCGGGTCCTCAGCGGGGCCGGGTGGAGGGTCCCGGAGTGGAGACACCCAGGGCAGGGCCCCACTAGCAGAACAGCTGTAACTTTCCTTGAAACTAGTTACAGTTCATGATCTCAGTGTGATTCTGTGGTCCAGAAGGGTAGTACCGATTGTCCCAAGCAGGAGAGGTAAGGTCTTAGACCCAGAAGTGTCAGAACTGGCCTGAGGTCACTGGCAGAGCTGGGACTGGAACTCAGGGCCACTCTGCCTGGGGCCTGTTCCTGTGGCCCGCAGTGGTGAGCACTGCCCCCCTTGTTAGTGCGGCTTGGAGTTCTTGGCAGCTCATGGGACCTGGTCCAGACAAGGGTCTAGAGCCCGGGCAGGCGATGAGAACAGTTCAACAAAGGCTGGGGTGGGGGAGGGTCAAGGGCTGGGTGTGTGTGAGGACCCGCAAGGCCAGTGTGGCTGGACCGGGGCCCTGCCAGAGGAGCAGAGGAGATCCAGTGGGCAGAGGCAGGGAAGCGAGCAAGGCAGCTGGAGGGGGGTGCCTGTGGACATGTGGGCACTGGCCAGACTCCAGCCACATTTTGAATGTTATGTCCATGGATCTGCTGAAGGATCGGATCATAGTTTGAAAGGAAGGCAGGACACGGAGGACCCTGAGGATCTTGGCCTGAGCCATGGGAAGGTGGCCGTTTTCTGGGGCTCTCGGGGGTCAGATGTGGGTGGTTGAGACCAGGGAACTTTTGTTGTCACTGTAAGGCCGAGGTGCCGGGCCAGCAGCCAGGTGCCCCAAGGCTGTCCACCAGGGGTCTCTGGTTCCTCCCCAGCCTAGAGTGCTGTGTCTGGCCAGCCGGAGAGTTCAGTTCAGAGCTTTTTCCCTCACACACAGCCCACCCACCCTGGTGG
>NW_021897669.1:0-606 GCF_006229205.1 Suricata suricatta
GCTGTCAGGATTATGTTCTACCTATCTGAGCAAGTCATCTCTGGAAGTGCTTGGCAAATATTGGAATTTTATTTGGCTACTTGATTGACTGAATAGTCTTTTTAGAATACTCCCATTGTCTTCTCCATCACATCCAACTTTAAGTATGTAAACATCATCATCATTATCTAAAGTTTCTAGTATTTTCTTAAAAATGTAACCCACATACTGGGTCTGAAACTTCCAGCCTGCTGGGAGTCATCTGTTTTGATATTTAAATAAAATTTGGCTTATGTCCCCATCCCAGTGAGAAACTCAGTGTTTCTTCCATTATCTCTGGGATTTTAGGGAAGTGACATTTTTTGTAATTGCTTCTGGCTGTGAGTTCCTGCTTTAATTCCCTATTTGATTTCCAGTCTGCATTGTGCCCTATTGGATGCTGGTTTTTTTTTCCTTATTTCTCCTGCACAATGTTATCCACATATCCACATATTTTTTTATATGTGTTTGTTTATTTATTTATTTATTTTGAGAGAGAGAGAGAGAGAGAGAGAGAGAGAGAGAGAGAGAGAGAAAAGAGAAGAGAAGAGATGAGAGAAATCTCAAGGAGATTCTGCATTAATCATT
>NW_021897670.1:0-606 GCF_006229205.1 Suricata suricatta
GCTGGCTTTTCAAATTAAATCTGACTTTAAGAATGTGAAAACCGGGGTAGGGATGGCACCTGGTTGGCTCAGTTGGTTAAGTGTCCGACTTTGTTGCAGGTAATGATCTCATGACTCACGAGTTCAAGCTTCGGGCTCTGTGCTGACAGCTCAGAGCCTGGAGCCTGCTTTGGAGTCTGTGTCTCCCTCCCTCTCTGCCCCTCTCCCGATCCAGCTCTGTCTCTCAAAAATAAATAAACATTTAAAAAATGCAAAAATGAATAGTAGAAAATTGGTAACTATCTCCCATGACTGTAACAGACTCCCCAGGAATGATAAGTAATGACTATATGTTGGCAAATAAGAATTTTGTTCAAGTCTCTATTTTTTTTCCTCTGAGGAATACACAAAAATAATTATTAAATTATAATAAATTTCTTTCTTTTACTGTATTTATAAATATTTATTTATTTATTGAGAGGGAGAGGGAAAGGGAGAGAGTGCAGGGCAGAGAGAGAGAGAGAATCCTAAGAAGTCTCTGCACCATCAGTTCAAAGCCTGATGCCAGGCTCCAAATCAGGACCCCGGGATATCATGACCTGAGTCATAACCCAGAGTCGGGCACTT
>NW_021897671.1:0-606 GCF_006229205.1 Suricata suricatta
GAAATTTGAATATGTCATTCCATTATCTTCTGGTATTCAGGGCTACTCATCTGAAATCTGGTATAATTTTTGAAAGCTGGTCAATTTTCTTCTTCCTCAGAGACTTTGGGTGTTTCTCTTTGTCAATGTTCTGGAATTTCATGATGATGTATCAAAGTGTGGATCCTTTTCTCCTATGTCCTATGCTCCTCAGTGGCCTCTAGCAGTCTGGCAACCCATAGCCTCCAGATATGGCATATTTTCCTGATAATTCTCCCCAATTTTTATTCCTCTCCATTTTCTCTGTTCTCTCTGCTTATTTTAGTACCTGGATAGGGGACCCCTGGCACTTATTTTTTAACTTTCTTATAATTTCTCAACCTTCTCATCTCTTTGGTTGTTTTACTCACAAAGTTTCCTCAAATATGTCTTTCAAAGATTCTATTAAATATTTAATTTCTGGCCCCATAATTTTATTTGTTTACTCAATATGTTCCAATAGCTGTTATTTCTAAGAATTCTAGTGTATTTGGTGTCATTATTATTTTATTTATAAAATATATTTTCTCATCTACTTAAGGATATTAATTACAGTTTCATTATTTTACTTTGCTCTTTATGTTTTTT
>NW_021897672.1:0-606 GCF_006229205.1 Suricata suricatta
AAAAGAACCACTCGCCCCCTGATACAAAGAAGACACTAGCTCATATTTCATAATGATTTAATCCCTTCTTCTCTCAGCAACCTCCAGCAATGACTAGAAGAACACAGAATCTTTCATCTATTATCAAGAAAGTTAACGTGCTAAATACTTCTCAAGAAACATGTATTTTCTGTATCTAATTAATGAATTTTACATCCATTTAGTCCAACAAAATTTTTGTTTAGAACACCAAAATACCATATTGTGGCCCTTGCCACATAGAAATAGTAAGGTTTATTTTTAGATTGCAGAACACCTATTGATATCATGGGAAATCTTTTAATGAGAAACAATTAGTATCTCTTCCATGACATACTGTAATTGGACAGATTCTTATTAAGAGAAATGATTTTAGTTAACTTATATAAGTGGGAATTGCCTTTGAGAAGAATGTGTAGGAAGCTAAGAAAATTTAAACAATTCATAAATGACAGCGTTTTATGGAAACTACATAAAGAACTCTAACATGAAGTAAATGTGAAGGTTAGAAATACATACTTAAAGTGATCGATGAGAAATACAATTCTAGCAATCCAAACTGCACTGACTGCTTTAAATTTTTCAAAA
>NW_021897673.1:0-606 GCF_006229205.1 Suricata suricatta
GAGCAAAAGTTAACAATTTAATCACAATAATGATAATAACAGTCTATAAACTGGCAGATAGTAAGATCTGCTCCCCCAAGGGGAGACTCTTTCTTGGTCACGCCGAATTTATACTCCCTATTCTCAGCACTAGAGCTACAGAACCAAAATACCTAAGAGCAAATATAAACCCTCAAGAAACGGAGGAAACCAAAGCATCACAAAGTGTCAGCATCTACTGCCTCCTTTTCTTCATACTCCTTTTAATCTTGAATATTTCTAGAACTCCTCCAAATGGAAAAGTAAACAAAAGTATACTTCATTACCTTAGCAAGTATTGATGTTTATAACTGGACTACACAGTCACAAAAGATGCATGCAAAAATTATTTTCTCTAATAATTCTTTCCTATTACAAAAAAGTTGCACAACAGCTATTGCTCTGTTGAACCAACCCCCACAGAAATTTCTTATTCATTGAAGTTACTTTGCATAAAATTCCTCAATTAAATATTATTTCAGTGACAATCATATACAGACTACAGATTTAGTAAAAGCTTAACTTTTATTACAAACATTCCCTTAAATAATTTTTACATAAAATAAATGTTATCTTTTCAGATAATTT
>NW_021897674.1:0-606 GCF_006229205.1 Suricata suricatta
TTCTATGCCTTTCCTAGAGCTTCTGCTGTTGCCAGGAATCCTTGGCATCCTTGGCTGTGGATTGATCATTGTTCCAACTTTGCCTCTATGGTCACATGGCATTCTCTCTGTGTCTGTGTCTTTGTCTCTATTTTCCCTTCTTAGAAGGACCCATCATATTGGATTTAACCCCACATTTATCAAGTATGACCTCATCTGAATTTGATTCCATCTACAAAGACTCTATTTTCAATAAAGTCACTTTTATATACACCAAGTGTTAAAACATGAACATAGCCTGGGGGTGGGTGGACGCAGATCAAGCCCAAACTTTCTGCTTGGATTCTCCACTTCTAGAAAGGATCGACTGACCTCTCAGTTACCACCTCTGCCATCCTTGATGATACTGCGGATTCCCTGATAATTCTCCTACAGTCACTTATCATATGCTCTCCTGTCTCATGCTGCCCTCAAGCTCCATGAGCTGATCCAGATTTAAAGGCAGAATTGTATACTTGAAAACTCCTAAGAGATTCGATCTTAAAAGTTCTTCTCACAAAAGAAAAAAGGTAACCATGTTAAGCAACACATGTTAACTACACTTACTGTGGTGATCATTCCACAGTA
>NW_021897675.1:0-606 GCF_006229205.1 Suricata suricatta
TTCTATATTATTTTTACTTCCCTTCCCTATGTTCATCTGTTCTGTGTCTTAAAGTCCTCCTATGAGTGAGGTCATACGATATTAGTCTTTCTCTGACTAATACACACCACATCTTCTCTATCCATTCATCCATCGATGGACATTTGGGCCCTTTCCATACTTGGGCTATTGTTGATAGTGCTGCTATGAACATTGGGGTGCATGTGCCCCTTTGAAACAGCACGCCTGTATCCCTTGAATAAATACCTAGTAGTGCAATTGCTGGGTTGTAGTGTAGTTCTATTTTTAATTTTTGAGGCACCTCCATACTGTTTTCCAGAGTGGCTGCAGCAGTTTGCATTCCAACCAGCAGCGCAAAAGAGATCCTCTGTCTCTGCATCCTCGCCAACACCTGTTGCTGCCTGAGCTGTTCATGTTAGCCACTTCGCCAGGCGTGAGGTGGCAGCTCAGTGTGGTTTTGATCTGTATTTCCCTGATGATGAGTGTTGTTGAGCATGTTTTTTCTTCTTTTTTTAAAATAGTTTATTGTCAAATTGGTTTCCATACAACACCCAGTGCTCTTCCCCACAAGTGCCCTCCTCCATTATCATCACCTCTTTTCCCCCC
>NW_021897676.1:0-606 GCF_006229205.1 Suricata suricatta
CACTGACATATTTTTCAGAACTCTAAATTGCTAAAAGCAAATGTATCTGAAATTTTATGAGACAAATGCTCTCTTAATTATTGTGTTTATTGCTTCTTGAATTCGGGTGTATATTAGCAAATAGGCCATCATGGTTATTTTTATATTGCATTTTTAAATTCTCATACAGTGAGTAAATCTGGAGAAGGAAGAAAAAAGGGAAATGATGCACAAATCACTCCTTTTAAAAGCATTCTTTAGTTTGTATTTTGCAAACAAGGAATTCTAAACGGAATACTTTCAGGTCCGTACATTACAAGGTACTCATTATTCTTCATTGCTGAGGAAGAATTCTTTCCTAACAAGATAATGCTGATGAGTCTGGGCACCAAAAGCTGGGATTTCAGGTGTTAGAGAAGAAAACATATTTTTCAAGCCTTTGGTCTGGAATAAAGAGCTTTGTGAGGGAAGCAGAGAATAATCCTCAACCCCAGAGAATCTAGACTGCCCCTCCCCCATGGTTGGTTCTGGAACATTTAAGCACATTTTCTTTTTCATTGCAACTGATATTCTTATGCATATTTTCCAAATACAAACTAAAGTGCCTTGCTGTTATACTCAACCTAT
>NW_021897677.1:0-606 GCF_006229205.1 Suricata suricatta
TACTTGTCATGCATTATCTATGATTTCTAGTTTTGGTTTCCTTAAAGCAGAGTGAAAACTTAGAGGCGATTGTTAAGCAGTCTGAGTATAAAATCTTTCCAGATATTTATGATTTCTTCCCATCTTTTTTTTGTTGTCTTTTACTACCTAATATGGCAGTAATTTGTATAATATCAATTTGAGTTTAACTAGCTCACATTTATCAATTTTGTTTCCCTGTGTTCAATATCATTTTTGAGGAATCAACTTTTTTGTACTAACATTTCATTAATTTACATCTTCTTTTGTTAAACTCTGAATTTATAACAGATGACACAACTAATCTAAAAAGTCTGAAAACCAGCTCAAATGGCACTGGTAAAGCACACAGGTCTTCACTGGCTGGGGATGTGGATTGAAAGTGGTTTATCAGTTTGGTACAACATCTGTACTATGGGCAACAGTCCGAATGGAAGGATGGAGAGTGAACTGCTTGGTAGAACAAGTTAATAGTGAGTTAACTGAGTTTCTACTCTATCTCTCTTGATTTACCAGATGCACTTCTCTTCAAACTTTCCTATTTTGTAGTAGGTCATAAATTTGACCTCTTAGATTATTAAATAAGAA
>NW_021897678.1:0-606 GCF_006229205.1 Suricata suricatta
GTATACCAGGTAAGATAAAATACTCTCATGATCTGAGAACTGGGAGATGGATATTCTTGGGGACTTTTATTCAGCCTTCCAGAGCACCTAACTGAATTTTAATCTAGATACAGCTAGTAATAAGCTATATGATCTGGAGTATGATACTATATTCCTGAGCCTCAATTTCTTCAACTGTAGAATATGGCCTAAATATATTTCAGCTCTCATATTTTATGCACTAGAAGTATAGCAACAGGCTCAAAGCATATGATGTCAAAGATAGGACTCCTAAACCCAAAATAATGGTTCTAGAATAAACTCTTTTTGTCAATTAGGGCTTCCTCCCCTTGGAAGCAATTTCTGGGGTTCTACTGTGTCACAGCAATATGCATTTCCTCTCATATATCTAAACAATTCCTTCCTTATAAAGTGAATAGGAATATAACCTTAATTGTTTATATTAGCTTCCCCTGGTGACAGCTTTGGCCATCAGCAACATCTACAGAGTTCTGAGGAATGTTGGAAGTGATTTCCATGGCTTTGCTGTAATTAAGAAAGAAAATCGGGGACGCCTGGGTGGCTCAGATGGTTAAGCATTAGACTTCAGCTCAGGTCATGAACTCA
>NW_021897679.1:0-1367 GCF_006229205.1 Suricata suricatta
TAACCAGAATAGGAAATGGCACTTTGCTGTGGAAGTGATCTAGTGCCTGGTTTTGGCAACAACAGCAATGTATTCATGTTCCTTTTTTCTTTTTCTTTTCCTCTTTCTTTCTTTTCTTTTCTTTCTTTCTTTCTTCCTTTCTTTCTTTCTTTCTTTTTCTTCTTCTTCTTCTTCTTCTTCTTCTTCTTCTTCTTCTTCTTCTTCTTCTTCTTTTTGTATTTTAAGCAGAACAATTCTCCATTAGGAAGTTACATTTCCAATAATTAACAAGGGGGAAGTGGTTGGTGAAATTAGATATAAGAAACTGAACTTCTGGTACACAAGAAAGTCTAGATTTGGCTGTTTCCCTTGTACCCTTGGTTGGGTTCCTACAAGGTGTAGTGAAGTCTTAGAGAGTTGAGACTGGGATAGAAAACATACTCCTGTTTTTTATCCTCAGATTCTGCTTTCCATAATCTTACACCATAGCCAGGAGAAATGCCTCAATATATAAAATTCAAAAATCTCAGTTATGAAGAATATAAACCTCAGAAAAGAGTGATATGAGTCTTAATGCAAAAGGGCCTATTTCCAAGAAGATCAGCTTCCTTTTTATTCTGAACCTTAAATCACCTGTAACATATAGATGTATAGGACACATATCCTTGTGCAAGAGTGTCTCATGAGCAACAGAGGACCAGAGATTAATCAATACAGAGGCTCAGTGATTAGACAGACTTCTAGACCATATTGTGTGTTTCTCTTTCTGTTACTACATGTGATTAACATTTTTGTCTTGATATTTTAAAGAAACAAGTGTACTTTATGTGATATTGTGCAAGAGGAAACATCTGCATCCATTAATTCTATTGTGCCATATCTCCTGGGTTTCTGGGTTGCCGCAGGAATTTAGCACCATTACTAAGAATGGGCATACTTCCAGATAAGCAGTAGTAAATCCTGTGTTCTAAGAAGAGATATTTTCCTTGCTATTGTAGCAGAAGAGGAGGGGGATTGATATCTTCTAGGAATTTGGGCATAGATTAAAAGCTAATTTAGCACAGATTGCTGACTGGTTGTTTTGTTGATCACTATGTATCTCAATTATTTCATAATTTAAAATTGCAAATAATGTTTATTTTTACACATGGCTGTGTCTCATTTTTCCTAAGTGCTCTACTACTTTATTTTTGGTGGATGAAAGTAGTTTTCTGAAAGCAAAGATAAAAGTGGGATTTGAAAAGTTTCCTAAGTTTTCCAAGTTGAGACACACCCAGGGATGTGGTTCAGTGAGTAGCTACACTATGCAAGCACATCTTCATGAAGACTAACCTTCACTGACTTCAGAAGTCAGTAACCCTGTGTTCACTTGAGAGCAGTACCACAAT
>NW_021897680.1:0-606 GCF_006229205.1 Suricata suricatta
TAACAAGACTGCTCCGTCTGCACTTCTGTCTGATGAAAACCCTGCTGGGGTCATGGGCAAGGTGGCTCCAGCCAATCACGGCCTGTCCTCCCTCCTCGAGAACGTGCTGGGTGATGGAAAGTCCGGAGCCGGGAGCACCAGTGGGCAAAGCCCGCCAGAGCCACAGAAGGGGCCCCTCCAGGGGGAGGTCCAGCCACCCTGCAGGGGCTGCTTCTTATGCACGGAAGGAGGGGCAGCAGGACCCAGAGCCATTCCCGGGCTACAGGAGGCACCTGGGGCTGGAGGATCCTCAGCCACCACGCTCCCTTCATGGTGATGAGGTCCTGGGGCAACTGTGCAGCTGTGAAAGTTCTGCTGGCGGTCATGGGGGGCCTCTCCTCACACCCCCTCCCCTCTGCAGCCTCTCTGGGAGCAGGGCGCTCTGGGCAGGAGCAGAGTCGGGGATGTGGTGGCTGGAGGAGCAAGCGACCTGTAGCTGAAGAGATGGACTCTTGAAGCCAGGCTCAGAACCCAGACCAGCTTCCAGCAGGTGCACTGGGTCCCAGGAGTGCCGGGAAGAGCCTTGGGTCACCCCCTGGGAGCAGGCGACCTTGGGGGAGGGCACAC
>NW_021897681.1:0-606 GCF_006229205.1 Suricata suricatta
AATGTTGCTCACATAATTCTGATGCACACTTTTGGTTAAGCATTCAAGGAATTGGAAGCAGTTCAACCTAGGTCACGTGAGGCTCAGCAACCAAGACCAAAGGTCTCCTTACGCCTCAAGTCCGACCCAGAGAGGAAGCGACTCCTCTGGTATTGGCACTGACTAGTTAACGGCATTTTCAGCCGGCGGGGGGGGGGGACGGGGAGGGGGGCGGGCAGCTCCAGTCTATCTAGACTTCCTCAGGAGCCTCTTCACTGTGCTTCTCAGAAAAAAAGAAAAAGTGATTGAGAAAGCTTCTCTCCCTTCCTGACATATCTTTATTCAGAATCCCACCTCACAGGATTTTTAGAAGTTGAAGTACATTGATTTCAATATCATAAGCCTTAGGCAATAACGGAAGATATTCTCTAATTCGGTGAAAAATAATGTGCACTCAATGCACTCGCACCTTCTAATCGGGGAAAACCATGGATCCCATGTTGAGTCAACCATAGGACCAAATGCTCCATATTTAAGCAATCTTGAAAGACTGGATTTTTAAAAAAAATTTTTTTATAATAGTTTATTGTCAAATTAGTTTCCATATAACACCCAGTGCTTCTCCCC
>NW_021897682.1:0-606 GCF_006229205.1 Suricata suricatta
CAGTATTCTTTCAGTAAATGCCTATTAAATTGAACTTAAAATCCTCAAGGGAGTGTTTGCACAAAGTAACATTTCTACAAAAAGCATCTCCCCACCCCTCCACACACATTAATTACTGAACTTTGCAAAAATGTTTTTATTCCTTGGTATAAAGGCTTTATTATTCAATGTTCTCTAAAATATAGTTCAAACCTTCCTTTTCAACTTGAATTTTACCACCTCTTCTGCTCTAGCCAGATGGCCTCCAATCATACCACATACATCCTTGAATCCTGGGCTTTACTTACAACACACCCCCTGCAGGAATGTACTCCCTCTCTAAATTCTACCAGAATGCCTTGATCTTTCCATGGACTAATGACAGGGATTGTTTTCCCTCCTTGTATCAGTCAGGGTTCAGCCCATGAAACAGAAACTGCCCCAGTATTTCCAGCAGACATAGATTTACCCCAGGTATTTCAATACTAGAATAAAGTTGAAAGATCTGGAAGATCAGGAGGCTGTCACTCTTCTATTGGTTGTAAGACTGTAACACTGCCTTCGTTAAGTTTAGCAGGAGGAACCTGGCCCTCTACTAACCTCTTCTATTCACCAAGCTGATGACTA
>NW_021897683.1:0-606 GCF_006229205.1 Suricata suricatta
GGAGGCACAGAATCCAAAGAAGGCTCTAGACTCTGAGCTGTCAGCAGAACCTGAAGCAGGGCTTGAACTCAAGAACTGTGAGATCATGACCTGAGCCGAAGTCAGATGTCTAACCAACTGAGCCACACAGGCACCCCAAGAATTTAGCCTTTATGACATAGGCACTTCCAAGAGTTTCCAAGAAGTCCCAGTTATGGTTCAAGTTGTTATAAGGGAGACATCATAGAATTCAAGAACTGGGGGCTTTTTGTTGGACAGGGCATCCTGACTGGTAAGTGAAGTTACCCAAGATCTAGGGAAATGTCCAGGAGGTCAGTGATAAGGCTACAAGGGGAGGTGGTGAGGTGGCATGAACTTCTTTTTTGCTTGGGGTTAGAAGAATTGGTGGGGAAGAAGCTTGGGATAAAGTGGGGATGGGAAATACCTAGAGGATAGATGATCTAAGCTCTTTGCATCTCGTGTGGTAGCCAGGAATCACAGAGCTCTCTGGGAGCATGAACTGCCTTCAGGTTTCTGGCTCAGGCTAATACTTCTGCAGGAGTCCAAGAGGTATTGGCTGCTCCTGACTTTTGCTTGAGGTCTCAATTAGTTCGTGGGTCTTGACAG
>NW_021897684.1:0-606 GCF_006229205.1 Suricata suricatta
TTCAGCTCCTGGTTCAATGCCATTTCCTCAGAATGGACTTCTTTTATGCTTTCCTATACATCAGGTCCCTTTGCCCTCATTTTCTAGCACATCTTTCCCTTTTCCTTCAGAGCACTTAAAAAAATGGACACAGCACTCTAATTATGTGATTCTTTCCCTTGTTTGGCTTCCCCATTTTCTGTCACCTCTGTGAGAGAAGGTACTATGCTTGCTGCTGGGACCACCAGTCTGGCACAGAGGAGCATGTGGGAGGAGCTCATATACTTTGCAGAATGGAATAAGGAAAACCCCAAGGAATATACATGCCCTAGCACTGTGGCTCCCATTCTACCCATTCATGGACAGAACCATAAAGACAGGGCTGCACTAGTTCTCTGCAGAACACTAAAAGTCATGTGGTAAAGACTTGTCAACGTGCCCAGAATTGCATCCTGGCCACACTTGGAATATGATTTGTATACAGATAAATGATGCCTCAGTTTCCAGCAAATGCAGCTTAAGGGATAACCTGCCATAAGTAAACTTGTGGCATAACCTCTGGTAATGAGGATTCTCACTTGCAAATGAGTCTAAAATGGACGTTAATGTGAATGGGCATGTACGATA
>NW_021897686.1:0-606 GCF_006229205.1 Suricata suricatta
TTGGGGTGGCGGGAAACCCGTGGCTGGGAAGGACCCTGACAATACACGTTATCCTTTATTTTTAAAATCATTGCTCCAGGAAGGCTACAGGGCAGAACGAAGTCACTCCAGTTTGCAAAGTTATATCTGAATCTGTGGGCAACAGGTTGGGCAGGGTTGGGAGCTGTGAAGTTCCTCCTTAGGACACGGATCTTTGGAAGACAGTGATACAGTGAGATTCCTCATGGAGGAATGATCAGTGATAAATGTGGATTCCGGGAGGCCAGGACTGTCCCCGGTTCTCTTACAAGGGCTCCTAATGATGCCTCTCCCCTATTCTAGGTTCCAGTGAATGGCATCTGATCCTGAGTGGGAACCCTGCTGCAGCTCTCTTTACGGCGGGTACTCCGCCATCATGGAACTCTTCGTACCTTTGTCCCTGTCTCCTTACTTGTCCTTAGGCCCCACTGGACCACATGCTTCTCTTTTACCCACCAAGGTCTGGACAGACCGTACAACAATGTCAGCAAAATATTCAGGACAAATGAATGAACTGAATGGTCGTGGGGGCTCTTCCTCTCCACTAACGGCATGTTAACGGCACGTTGAAACTCTTCCCCTTTCAGC
>NW_021897687.1:0-606 GCF_006229205.1 Suricata suricatta
TGGTTCGAGCCTGCATCAGGCTCTGTGCTGACAGCTCAGGCCCTGGCTCCTGCTTCAGATTCTGTGTCTCCCTCTCTCTCTGTCCCTGTCCCACCCTGCTTGTGATCCATCTCTCAAAAATAAGTAAGTATTTTTTTAAAAAATTTAAAAAGAAAACAGAACTATAAAGATTGGGGAAAGTCTTTATAATGCTAAAACTATGCAGAGAATCATTACAGCACAGGGGAAAATTTCAGGGATTCTGCATCTGTTCTTATTCGTTTTGTTTCTGGGTTATTTCTGTTGTTTTCATTTTGTTTCTAACTGAAGAACACCACACGAACATACATTCTGATTATGAAATAGCTTTTGTCTGGAATTAAATTGGTGCCATACAAATTTGAGAGATGTTGAGAGAAAATATTTTTGAGGTTTTCAAATGTGTAATCTATGCATCCTTCATCCCATATTGCTACTAGGTAGATAATGGGAGCACCTGCTTTGCTGCAATCATTTTTGGTGTTGAATCAAATAAGCATTTCCCTTTGGTACAGTTGAAATTCCAACATGTCTCCCTGATTCAGTTATTTAGGCCATTATCCTCTGAAGTATTATTGCTAATTTTGT
>NW_021897688.1:0-606 GCF_006229205.1 Suricata suricatta
GGCCTTCTGGTTGGGGGAGGGGAGCCGGGCACCCATCCTCGCCTCTCCTGAGCCCCTGCACCCTGTGCAGCCCAGGGGGAGTTCCTTCTCTGCCCTTCCTTCCCCCCACCACCACTCTCTTCCCTCTGATGAGAAGCGCGCATCCCATGGTGTGTTTGCAAGGGGACAGTGTCCCCTGGTCCTCCCCACCTGCGGTGTGCCAGCAGCGCATGTCTTGTCTTCCCATCTTGAACACTGTGCTCATCCCACGGGGAGGAGAATCCTGCGTCCTCTCGGGGTGGTTTCATGGAGTTGGGGAAACTGACGGAAGCGGGCTAGAGGTGAGTCCGTGTGAGGTGCTCAGCAAGGGTGTCTGGACTCCAAATATGTTGGGGAAACCGAGGCTCAGAGAGGTCAAGGGACTTGCCCAAGGTTCCACGGTGGGCGGAGAAGCGCGGCTTAGGGCTTCTGGTCCACCACCTTCTGGCGACTCTGAGAGGCGCCCAGTGACAGTCACAGTGAAGCCCGTGGACCTTCAGAGTCGGCCGTTCCCTCGCAGCTGGCAGAGTGCAGCGCATGGTGAGAGAGTGCAGGCTGACCCTGCGTCACGGAGGCCCCCCCCCCCCC
>NW_021897689.1:0-606 GCF_006229205.1 Suricata suricatta
TGGGCTCCATGCTGACAGCACAGATCCTGCTTGGGATTCTCTATCTCTCTCTCTGCCCCTCCCCCCTCAAAATAAATAAACATAAAAAGTCTCTGGCTGTGACTTTTTCCTGTTCTTTCTTTTGGGGTGAATTTTTTCATCTTGCCTTTTGTCTGGGTTATTGTTTGTATTTATTTGTTTATTTATTTATTTATTTATTATTTTGATTGTTAGGAAAGCCTGTTGTATACTGCTCCTGAGAGTAATGGCTAGATTAAGAAGTGGCTTAGTCAGTAGAGGATGTGATTCTTGAACTTGGGGTCAGGAGTTCGAGCCCCACATTGAGTCAAGAGCTCATGAAGAAAAAAACACTGTTTAAGTCGATCTTGATTACTACATGCTAATGATTCAGCCTATTTTTATGTTTTTTAGATCTTGATTTTCTTTTTTGATTTATTAGCTACTATCCCAGTGCTGTCTTTCTGAAAATTGGTTAAGAATGCTTTCTATGTTTTCATACAAGTAATTTATTTGGAAAAGTTAAGTGGGAAAGAGCCACGGGTTGAAAATGGCTGTATTTCGTTAGAGATTCCTTTTAGGTTGATGTCAAACTTTTTTTCTTTTTTT
>NW_021897690.1:0-1367 GCF_006229205.1 Suricata suricatta
CTATTCTTCTCTCTGCCTCGTCAATCCTTGAGGTGGCTGCCTCCAGTTTGTTATTCACCTCACCTATAGCCTTTTTAAAGGCATCAGTTGATTCTTTGATGCTTTTCTCGACCCCAGCGATTAATCTTATGACCAGCTTTTTAAATCTTGATCTGATATGTTGTCTAGATCTGCCTTGAGCAGTTCTGTGGCTGTGACTTCCCCCTGGATGTTCTTCAAGGGAGAGTTTCTTCGTTTTGTCATTTTTGCTAGTTTTCTGTCTCTTGTCACCTCTAGAAAGCTCGTTGGGCTCTGTGCACCTATTAGTATTTCTCTGTTAAAGGAAGCTTATTGACTGTCCAGGGCCTGCCGTTTCAGGAGATATTCTCCTAATGATATCTCTCAGTTTCTCTTATTGTGCCTGTGAGTATTTTATTTCCCTACTCTGCAATATTTGGGACTCACCTTCTTGCACACTTTGGCTTGTTTCTTGGTGTAGTCCTATGAAGGAAAACAGACTGACAAACACCGAGGGAACAGAAGCACACATACACACAGACAAATCAAACAAAGAAACACATTACGGGGGGGAAGAAAAGAAAGAAAATGGGAGGGAAAGAGACGAAAAGAAGAGGAGAAAATAAAAAGAAAAGAGAAAGAAGAAAAGACAAAAAAATATATATATATAAAAGGGGTTCGGAGACAACAAAGGACAGTAGACCATTTAAAAGTGTATGACCAGTTTAGGGGAGAGGTAAGGATGAGATACGGGAGACTATATCTGGGTTGCAAGAAGGTGAAAATGTAAGGGAGATAGGAGAAAGGAATATAAGGCATAAAATTTAAAGGAATTGAGTAAAGAAAAAAGAAAAAAAAAGGTAATGATGACAAAGAAATAAGTACGAAACTAGTGAAGAAAAAAAATTTTTATATATTAAAAAAACAAACAACAAAAAAAAACAACAAAACAAAACAAAACAAAACAAAAACAAAAACAAAAACAAAAAGCAGCAGCCCCCCCTGGTGGATAGGCTTGGTTTGACGTGGTAGGTCTTGGAGTCTGTTCTCAGAGGCTCCGCCCCTGCCTGAGGCATAATGAGCAGCAGGAGGTGAAGTGCGCACCTTCACAGACTCTATTGCAGAGTCCCCACCCCCAGTCAGGATAACAACGATTGCAATGGGGGAAAGGAAAAAAACAAAAAGCAAAAAAACCGAGTCTCTCTTAGTTTCCGATAGCTTTGCTCAAGAAGCTGTGCGCTGCTGGAAATGAGCTGGGAGCTCCTACAGTCTAAGCGCGCGCCCGGGCCTCCACCCGCCACCGACTCTTTGTTGGGGGTCGTGTAGGTGTGCGCCCTATTTTTTCCCTGTGGGGACCCGGGATTCGCGCA
>NW_021897691.1:0-606 GCF_006229205.1 Suricata suricatta
TTCTATGCCTTTCCTAGAGCTTCTGCTGTTGCCAGGAATCCTTGGCATCCTTGGCTGTGGATTGATCATTGTTCCAACTTTGCCTCTATGGTCACATGGCATTCTCTCTGTGTCTGTGTCTTTGTCTCTATTTTCCCTTCTTAGAAGGACCCATCATGTTGGATTTAACCCCACATTTATCAAGTATGACCTCATCTGAATTTGATTCCATCTACAAAGACTCTATTTTCAATAAAGTCACTTTTATATACACCAAGTGTTAAAACATGAACATAGCCTGGGGGTGGGTGGACGCAGATCAAGCCCAAACTTTCTGCTTGGATTCTCCACTTCTAGAAAGGATCGACTGACCTCTCAGTTACCACCTCTGCCATCCTTGATGATACTGCGGATTCCCTGATAATTCTCCTACAGTCACTTATCATATGCTCTCCTGTCTCATGCTGCCCTCAAGCTCCATGAGCTGATCCAGATTTAAAGGCAGAATTGTATACTTGAAAATTCCTAAGAGATTCGATCTTAAAAGTTCTTCTCACAAAAGAAAAAAGGTAACCATGTTAAGCAACACATGTTAACTACACTTACTGTGGTGATCATTCCACAGTA
>NW_021897692.1:0-606 GCF_006229205.1 Suricata suricatta
TCCCAGCACCACCTGCTAAAGAGGCAGTCTTTTCTCCATTGGATACTCTTTCCTGCTTTGTCAAAAATTAATTGACTGTACATTTGTGGGCCCAGCTCTGGATTCTCTATTCTATTCCATTGGTCTAGAATTTAATCTAAAGAAGTGGCACCTGTGAGAGAGGTGGCTAAGAAGTCAAAAGGACAACTCTGAGGTTTCGAGGGTGTAGCAGCTGCAGGAAGCAGCCGGCCCTCCCAAGGCTGAGAGAACAAAAGAAGTTGGAATTACTAAGAGGTAAAAGTTTGGTCCTTCAAAGCTGATCCCCAGGCCTCGGAAGAGCAGGAAGAGCAGCTGTCTCTGAGTCCAGAGGAGGGACTGGGGAGGGTCCCGTGAAGCTGGTTCTGCAGGCCTTGGAAAAACCGCACCGTGGATTGGGCCGCGGCCACCAGGGCCAGCATGGAGGTGGTGCCCAAGCGGTGCTGCTGGGGCTTGACAGCAGGAGCCCGCAGGGAAAGCCAGGCCCTGCTCCTGCCTCCCCCCTCCCCCCTGCGGCCTCCCTCTGGGGATGCGGTTTGCAGAGCCCAGCCTGTCCTCTCACAGCAGAGCAGGAGCTCAGTCACTGGCGTG
>NW_021897693.1:0-606 GCF_006229205.1 Suricata suricatta
CGCGGACGGTGATTCTGTCGTGTTCTCGTGTGTTGTACGCACAGAGGATTGGAAAAGAAAACGGCCCACCTCCCGCCCCGGCTGGTCTCCCTGGGACCGCCCCCACCCCCCGGGGCCAGCAGCAGAGTGATGAGGGCATCAAGACGCCCGGTCCCCCCACAGGCCGGCCTGGGACTCCTGTGTCTCAGGCCAGAAGCCTCTGGGCGCTGCTGAGTCGGGTGTGTGAGCAAGGGCCCGATTGTTGTGTCCCCTTGTTTCCAGTCTGGTCAGCAAGTGTTCACGACGCGCCCCGAGGGGCACAGCTGGCGTTTCGTTCTCACGTTTCCGAATCTCTGTAGCTCCTAAAGACGCAGAGAGTGGATCTCCAGGGCTTGTCCTTGCCCGTGTAATTTGAAGGGAAGAAGGGATCGCTGGTCCAGCCTCGCGATTCGAAGCGGGCTGATTTATCCACCTGCCGCGTCTCTCCGCCTTCCCCGGGGAGGCCTGCTCGGGCCTCGCCACCGCTGTTTGGGTTTTCTACTCCGAAGCACTCGCCTGGTTTGCTCCACAGGTGTGTAGTCGTGGGGGGTGAGTAACCCCTGCTCAGCACCGTTAAGCGGTGTCTCT
>NW_021897694.1:0-606 GCF_006229205.1 Suricata suricatta
AAAATGGGCCCTAGAGTCAGGCTCCCCGGGCTCTAATCCCAGACCTACTACTCACTAGCTGAGCAACAGTTGGCAAGTCACCCAGCCTCTCTGTGCCTCAATGGCCTTACTGGATTATGGAATGTACGTCACTTACAGTGAGGGTCAAATGAGGCCAGACGCGAGGGGCCAGCGGTTCGCAGGGGCCCATAGCAAGCACTGTGGACCCAGTCAATTACAATGTAATTATCACTAGGTGGTAACAACAATCACTATCATTACTTTCATCTCCACTTCACAGTTGAGATAACTGACGCACGGGGAGGTTAAGTGACTTGTCAGCAGTCACCCAAGTCATGAACGGCAGAGACAAACATCTGGCAAATTTGCTAAGGTGACCTTCTCTCCATCACATCAAGATGTTTTCCAAGAACTACGTGAAGTTTAAACAAATCTGCTGTCATGTAACCTAAGATCTGTGGCTATCTGAAAGGGCGTGACGTGACGAATGTCACAGCTTCTGGGGATGAACACAGCATTTGTACAGCCAATAAGTCCGGAGGGCGGATGACAGAACTTCAAAGCCAAGTGCCCCAAAATCATGCACGCTAGAGCCGGGCAGTGGCC
>NW_021897695.1:0-606 GCF_006229205.1 Suricata suricatta
AGACAAATCAAACCATCAAATTAAAAGGGGGAAAGGAAGAAAAGAAAAGGGAGAAGAAAGAGAAGAAAAGAAGAGAAGAAAAATATAAAGGAGGGCAGAGATAACTAAAGACAATGGCCAGTCTAAAAGTGTATAACCAGTCGAGGGGAGAGATAAGGATGAGATAAGGGAGAATATATCTGGATGGCAAGAGAAAAAAAAAAAGAGGGAGAAAGGAAAAAGCAAAAAAGAGTAAAAATTAAAAAAAAATTTAAGTAAAGGTAATAATAATAAAAAATAAGTACAAAAAAAGCAGCAGCTCCCCCTCGTGGATAGGCGTGGTTTGGTGTAGGTTGGTCTCTGGAGCTGCTCTTGGAGGCCTAGCCTTGGTGGTTGCAGAGAGATGAATGGCAGCATCCCAAACTCCCCTGGAACTAAACGCTGCAGGCCACTCTTATGAGTTCAATCTCCTTTTGCCGCAGCTTAGCCAAGCTGTATTTTCCAGGCCTGCCTTGCTTCAAAATCCTGGTCCATGCACTTTTATGCTATCACAGATGAGATGTACTCACTTTGGCAGCTGGCTTCTTAGCTGGGATTGAGTAGGGGAAGGGAGCAGTTTCTCTTGGC
>NW_021897696.1:0-606 GCF_006229205.1 Suricata suricatta
GGGGGGAAAAGAGGTGATGATAATGGAGGAGGGCACTTGTGGGGAAGAGCACTGGGTGTTGTATGGAAACCAATTTGACAATAAACTATTTTAAAAAAAGAAGAAAAAACATGCTCAACAACGCTCATCATCAGGGAAATACAGATCAAAACCACACTGAGCTGCCACCTCACGCCTGGCGAAGTGGCTAACATGAACAGCTCAGGCAGCAACAGGTGTTGGCGAGGATGCAGAGACAGAGGATCTCTTTTGCGCTGCTGGTTGGAATGCAAACTGCTGCAGCCACTCTGGAAAACAGTATGGAGGTGCCTCAAAAATTAAAAATAGAACTACACTACAACCCAGCAATTGCACTACTAGGTATTTATTCAAGGGATACAGGCGTGCTGTTTCAAAGGGGCACATGTACCCCAATGTTCATAGCAGCACTATCAACAATAGCCCAAGTATGGAAAGGGCCCAAATGTCCATCGATGGATGAATGGATAGAGAAGATGTGGTGTGTATTAGTCAGAGAAAGACTAATATCGTATGACCTCACTCATAGGAGGACTTTAAGACACAGAACAGATGAACATAGGGAAGGGAAGTAAAAATAATATAGAA
>NW_021897697.1:0-606 GCF_006229205.1 Suricata suricatta
CCTACGCCATAGGCCTGATGTAGATGTTCTCCGTGCATCATGGTCAGAGTCCCAGGGCCTGCCTAAGGCAAGGCCCTAGATCTTCCACAAACACTCAATGAGAAAGAACTCTGTCTGTCCCTGTGTTACATATTTATTAACTGGACTAAGAGAGTGTACAGAAGATCTAGTTTCTCCAAGAAACAAGGAAATATCAAGGCATCTCAGCCCCAAGAAGAACACTAGAAGTATGTAAACCCAAGGCTGAGTTCTTACACCCAGGGCCTTGGAAACAGTCTTGAAGAGTCTCTCTCCACCTGCTAGGAATCCTGCCATTAGCCAACGGCTTAGCTATTCCACTGCAGACAGGTTCAGTTCCACTGAGCCAGCTCTCTGGAAAGCTACCAAAAAAGAAAATGTGCTTCCAGAACTGTCAGATTTGTTTCTTAGCAGACTTAACCTTCAGCAATCTTTTGAATCAATGCTTAAAATTGACAAAAATTTTCTCAGTTCTTCTCTTAAGCCAAAAGCCTACGCATTTTTTTTATAACAGGAGTAATACCAATGAAATATTCCTTAACTTTTCACTTTGTTTTCTCATGTGGTTTAAAAATAAGTGTGTGTGTG
>NW_021897698.1:0-606 GCF_006229205.1 Suricata suricatta
AAAAGGAATCTGGCCAGAAGGGCTCAGCTGGCAGAAACTTTAATAGATGGTGGTGATGGGGTAGCATGAGGCAGGCGGGTGTATGAGAAACTGCTCTAGCGGAGAGGACAGACCTTCCGGGAAAGCCCTCCAATTCCCATGGCCAGTACGGAAGTCCTTCAAGGAAAGGGAAAGTCAGAATGTTTTCTCATCTCATTTTACTGAGCCAAGGGAATACCAACCAGCCCAAGGGCATGCAGTGGAGGACAAAAAGGATCCCCTGTGGGTTTAAGACCACCACAGGCTCCTCCTTTAATAGAGTGAACCCCATCGATGATTTAGAGCCCACGTTGAGTTGAAATTTAAAAATTCTTGTCTATCTTGGAGGACTTATACACCTAGCTTCAAGGAATCAGAATGATATCTGACACCACGTTTTCTCATCACGTTTCAGGCTGAGTTTGGTCAAGCTGTTTAGAAGCAACGTGATCCCAAGCATCTGTGCTTTGGTCAAAATAAACAACTGTATTTGCAGCTCTCAGCAGCATGGTTATGACACCAACAGCAGTCTTTAAAATACTGACATGTACCTCATTTATACCCACAAGAGCTTATCTCCCAAAGCAA
>NW_021897699.1:0-606 GCF_006229205.1 Suricata suricatta
CGGAGCTCCGGAGCTGGCCCGACCTGCAGGCGGCAGTCCCCTGCCGGGGGCCTGGAGACGCCAGCCCCTGACACCTGACCCTGGCTCTCTGGGGGCTCCTGGGCTTGGGGTGAAGGCGAGAGCTGACGGCAGGTGACAGCACGGTGGCCGTCACCCGGGTCCCTCGGGAGTTGGCACAGTTGGCACCGGCCCTTGGGAGGCGCTGATGAGTGGAAAGCTCCGGGAAGGGAGGTGGCCAGTTCCCCACCCATCGAGCGTCTGACAGAGATGCCTCCAGAAGCAGGAGGCACAACACAGACCCGTGAGGACAGGCCCAAGCTGGCCATCCGGGGAGGCAGAGCGCGCCGCGGTCAGGGACCCAGGGGCCGGGAGCAGGCCAGTCTGGGCCCCAGCACGTCCGCACCTGAGACCTTCAGCACATGGCGGGCCACGTACGGAGCCGCTTCTCGGCCTGTGTGACGAGGACAGGGTGACCCTGCTTGGGAAGGAGGACACCGCAGGATTCGCGCTCCGTCGATGTCACACTTGGCCTCTGCCCCGGTGATGACACCTCTGGGCTCCGCAGGTGGACGGCCCTCCAGGGCCCAGGGCGTTCGCAGGCGAAGG
>NW_021897700.1:0-606 GCF_006229205.1 Suricata suricatta
TAACAAGACTGCTCCGTCTGCACTTCTGTCTGATGAAAACCCTGCTGGGGTCATGGGCAAGGTGGCTCCAGCCAATCACGGCCTGTCCTCCCTCCTCGAGAACGTGCTGGGTGATGGAAAGTCCGGAGCCGGGAGCACCAGTGGGCAAAGCCCGCCAGAGCCACAGAAGGGGCCCCTCCAGGGGGAGGTCCAGCCACCCCGCAGGGGCTGCTTCTTATGCACGGAAGGAGGGGCAGCAGGACCCAGAGCCATTCCCGGGCTACAGGAGGCACCTGGGGCTGGAGGATCCTCAGCCACCACGCTCCCTTCATGGTGATGAGGTCCTGGGGCAACTGTGCAGCTGTGAAAGTTCTGCTGGCGGTCATGGGGGGCCTCTCCTCACACCCCCTCCCCTCTGCAGCCTTTCCGGGAGCAGGGCGCTCTGGGCAGGAGCAGAGTCGGGGATGTGGTGGCTGGAGGAGCAAGCGACCTGTAGCTGAAGAGATGGACTCTTGAAGCCAGGCTCAGAACCCAGACCAGCTTCCAGCAGGTGCACTGGGTCCCAGGAGTGCCGGGAAGAGCCTTGGGTCACCCCCTGGGAGCAGGCGACCTTGGGGGAGGGCACAC
>NW_021897701.1:0-1366 GCF_006229205.1 Suricata suricatta
GTCTTCGGTCAGTACAGAAGAACATGGTTTTATATCACAACAGTGGAAGTTCCAGATTCTTCAGTTTTGATAAAGGTGACTCATTTTTCTATTGTTCTGACCGCCAAAGATTTTAACCCAGAGAAATATGCCGCCTTCACTAGGATATTGTGTAGAATGTACCTGAAACACGGGGGCCCAGTTAAAATGATGGAGAGTTATATTGCAGTTCTCACAAAGGGGATATGCCAGAGCGAAGAAAATGGCTCTTTCCTTAGCAAGGATTTTGATGCCCGCAAGGCTTATCTTGCAGGCTCTATCAAAGACATTGTATCTCAGTTTGGAAACCGTTATCTTACACACAGCACTGATGCTAAAGAAGAGAATTGTCGTCTATCACCCCAAAATAGAAGCCGTCCAGGAGTTCACCAGGACGCTGCCTGCCCTGGTGTGGCACCGACAGGACTGGACCATCCTGCATCCCTACGTGCACCTCAGTGCCGACGAGCTGGAAGGCCTGCAGACGTGCCCAGGTTACATCGCCGGGTTTGTGGCCCTGGAGGTGAGCAACAGGTCAGACCTCTACGATGTGTCTGTGAATCTGGCGGAGCGCGAGATTACCATCGCCCCCCCTTGCGAAAGAGGCCATGACAATGAGCAAACTGCACAAAGAAATCGGTCAGCTAATTGTTCAGTCTGCAGAAGACCCGGAGAAATCAGACAGCCAAGTTACACAGGATATTTCTCTAAAAACAAGAGAAATCTTCACCCACCTGGAACCATTTTCAGAAGTTTCTGGTGATGGAGAAAAGCTGGTTCTCAATTTTGAGGCACTAAAGCAAAGACGATTTCCACCGGCAACGGAAAACTTCCTTTACCATCTAGCAGCTGCCCAGCAAATGCTGAAAATCTGACCGTGTGACAGTGTATCCCTGATGAGTGATAGGAAGTTCTCTCACCATGATTATCCACTAACTACGTACGATGCTGCAAACAGCAAAGAAATTGTTCTATTTTTAATGATTTATGTGAAAGTATTGAGATTTGACCTGAAAAAGCCCTAAAACACGTATGAAAACACTTCTGATGTCCTCCTGGTCAGATTCGTGCTGCTGTCGGGGTCGGACCAAGTGCCGTGACCACCGTCTATGGCGTTAGCAACGGCATGGGGTCCCGGAGTAAGAGAACAAAAGCTGTGCCAAGTTCTAGTGCAAATCCCAGCCATCCCGAAAGCCTTCACTGTTTTCAGTTCCACTTGTCCCGTTGCGTAGCCACAATGACTGGTTTACTTTCAGAAAGCTGCCTGAAATTCTGCTTTGTATTCTTCTAGGAAGAACTTTTATTCCTCATGAGGAACTCTACTTTCTGAGCCAAACTACTAATAAGT
>NW_021897702.1:0-606 GCF_006229205.1 Suricata suricatta
TTCAGCTCCTGGTTCAATGCCATTTCCTCAGAATGGACTTCTTTTATGCTTTCCTATACATCAGGTCCCTTTGCCCTCATTTTCTAGCACATCTTTCCCTTTTCCTTCAGAGCACTTAAAAAAATGGACACAGCACTCTAATTATGTGATTCTTTCCCTTGTTTGGCTTCCCCATTTTCTGTCACCTCTGTGAGAGAGGGTACTATGCTTGCTGCTGGGACCACCAGTCTGGCACAGAGGAGCATGTGGGAGGAGCTCATATACTTTGCAGAATGGAATAAGGAAAACCCCAAGGAATATACATGCCCTAGCACTGTGGCTCCCATTCTACCCATTCATGGACAGAACCATAAAGACAGGGCTGCACTAGTTCTCTGCAGAACACTAAAAGTCATGTGGTAAAGACTTGTCAACGTGCCCAGAATTGCATCCTGGCCACACTTGGAATATGATTTGTATACAGATGAATGATGCCTCAGTTTCCAGCAAATGCAGCTTAAGGGATAACCTGCCATAAGTAAACTTGTGGCATAACCTCTGGTAATGAGGATTCTCACTTGCAAATGAGTCTAAAATGGACGTTAATGTGAATGGGCATGTACGATA
>NW_021897703.1:0-606 GCF_006229205.1 Suricata suricatta
GCAATGCACAAGACCGTCAGCAACAAGGAGTTATTGCTGCCCAAAATGTCTAATAGTGCCCAGGCTGAGAAACCCTGACCTGTAAGAATCAGTCTCAACATTGACATATTTCAACATTGACCATTCATTCCACAGGTTTTTTTGCTATGTTTTTTTTAACAAACCAGAGGATTCAATACTGTACCATTGCTAATGATTACAACAGTTAACATTTATTGAGCACTTACAGTGTGCCAAATATCACTGCTATACTTTAACCTGCCAAACACTCCTATGAGATTAAACCTCTTCATCCTTATTTACAGATCAGAAAATTTAGTAAAGGTTCTATAACTTGCCAAATACCCAATTAGTACAAAGTGAAGTTAGGATTCAAATTCAGTCAAGAGCTGATTCCAGAGCCCATGTTTTTAGTAAAGATACATAAATAATTTCTCTAACCTTCTCTTGCCTTTGGAAAATAAGGTAGAGTTCTTTAAATCACCTTAATATTATACTATCTTCTTGATTGTTTTTTTTTAGTATTAGATCCCTTATATTGTTTGCCTAGTATTTTTAAGTCTATTCAATCACTTTTTACATAGCTTCAATTTACATGTACTTAAA
>NW_021897704.1:0-606 GCF_006229205.1 Suricata suricatta
AGGGCTGATTTGTGTCCCAGTATGTGATCTATTCTGGAGAATGTTCCATGTGCACTAGAGAAGAATGTGTTCTGCAGCTTTAGGATAAAATGTTCTGAATTTATCTTTTAAGTCCATCTGGTTCAGTGTGTCATTAAAAGCCATTGTTTCCTTGTTGATTTTCTGTTTAGATGATCTGTCCATTGCTGTAAGTGGGGTGGTGAAGTCCCCTACTATTATCATATTATTATCAATGAATTTCTTTATGTTTGTGATTAATTGATTTATATATCTGGGTGCTCCAACACTGAGGACAAAAATGTTTACAATTGTTAGATCTTCGTAGTGGATAGACCCCTTAATTGTGATATAGTGCCCTTCTTCATCTCTTGTTATAGTCTTTATTTTAAAATCTAGCTTTTCTGGTATAAGTATGGCTGCTTAGCTTTCTTTTGATTACCATTACCATGATAGATGGTTCTTCATCCCCTTACTTTCAATATGGAGGAGCCTCTAGGTTTAAAATAGGTCTATTGTGGGGTGGAGCCAAGATGGCGGAGAAGAAGGCAGCTCGGTAAACTCCCTCTGCACCGTTTTTCGAACTGAGAGGGATATTACGTTCAACTG
>NW_021897705.1:0-606 GCF_006229205.1 Suricata suricatta
CAGTATTCTTTCAGTAAATGCCTATTAAATTGAACTTAAAATCCTCAAGGGAGTGTTTGCACAAAGTAACATTTCTACAAAAAGCATCTCCCCACCCCTCCACACACATTAATTACTGAACTTTGCAAAAATGTTTTTATTCCTTGGTATAAAGGCTTTATTATTCAATAGTCTCTAAAATATAGTTCAAACCTTCCTTTTCAACTTGAATTTTACCACCTCTTCTGCTCTAGCCAGATGGCCTCCAATCATACCACATACATCCTTGAATCCTGGGCTTTACTTACAACACACCCCCTGCAGGAATGTACTCCCTCTCTAAATTCTACCAGAATGCCTTGATCTTTCCATGGACTAATGACAGGGATTGTTTTCCCTCCTTGTATCAGTCAGGGTTCAGCCCATGAAACAGAAACTGCCCCAGTATTTCCAGCAGACATAGATTTACCCCAGGTATTTCAATACTAGAATAAAGTTGAAAGATCTGGAAGATCAGGAGGCTGTCACCCTTCTATTGGTTGTAAGACTGTAACACTGCCTTCGTTAAGTTTAGCAGGAGGAACCTGGCCCTCTACTAACCTCTTCTATTCACCAAGCTGATGACTA
>NW_021897706.1:0-606 GCF_006229205.1 Suricata suricatta
TGTAGTTCCATTCGAATTTCAGAAAAACGGCCATAATTTTGTAGTACAAGTATGTCCCAGATGCTACATGGGATGTACTTATACTAAAAAATGACCATCGGAAATTCTGACTGAATTGGCTGCCGTTTGCCCCCCGCCCCCACTAAATCCGGCAGCCCCAAGCCCAAGCTTACAGACAGACATGGGTTCGAGTCGAGACTCTGCGCTTTACGAACAGTGTGGCCCTGGGTGGGGCCCAATCTGAGACTCGCCATTTACTCACCGGTCAGTGGCGATGGCCCAGCACAGAGGCCATGTCGGCGGCGGAGCATGTGAGGCAGAAGCCACTCGGCAGGAAGTGACTCCTTGTGTATAACTGGCCGCCTGGAGATGGGCAGCAGCTCGGCGATGTAACCAACTTGCCCTGTGCCCACCTTTCTGCTCCGCCCTCCTCATGGTCACAGGGGGGCTGCCACAGCTCCAAGCATCATGTTCTTACACAGTGATGCTCCAAAGAGGAAGGAAGGGGTGTAAGCCAAAGCATCTTCTCTTCCAGGAATTTCTCTTTATTCTGGGGGAGGGGAAGGGTGACCCTCTCTTCCAGAAGCCCCTTAGTAGATTTTCTTC
>NW_021897707.1:0-606 GCF_006229205.1 Suricata suricatta
TGAGTTACAGGGGCTGATGTAAGACAGAAGGGAGTAGTGGGGACTGTGGGTGAGCCGGAGTGCCCGGGATACCCAATACGGTACGGGTCCCCTGCTCTCGTCTGGGAAGGAGGGCTCATGTTGCATTTCCTAGTGTTTCAGGAGAAGGAAGACATTGACATTTTGTGTGTGTGTGTGTGTGTGTGTGTGTGTGTGTGTGAGTGTATGTGCACGCGCACAAAATCCCTAGATCTCTAAACCTTGGCTCAGTTTTTAAAAACATTGCTTAGGCTAAATAAAATGTATCTACCAACCCCATTTCACCCGCGGTCAGCCACCTGCAATTCTGGCTTGCGGTGGCCACACTGATGGTGTCTTCCTTATGCCGAGGGCCAGCCATGATAGGAAAAGCAGATGCTTGCAGTGTGAGCACTGTCTAGGCTCAGCACTCCTCGCGTCTCCTCCCTACTGCCTGGAGTGGTGTCTCACACTCCACTGCTAGACTCATATCCCCCTGGATCTCCAGAGACCCCAGCAGACTGCAGCTGTCCCTGGGAGGGGCCAGACACGCAGAATTGTGCACCCAGCTTCTGGGAGATGTTCTTGCTCTCACCTAGTGCCCACCTC
>NW_021897708.1:0-606 GCF_006229205.1 Suricata suricatta
GGCCTTTTTGCTGATTGGTAAGGCCCAGTCAGATTGTGGAGGATAATCCCCTTTACTGAAAGCCAGCTGGTTGTGGATGTTTAATCAACATCACAGCTTCAAAATACCTCCATAGCCACACCTAGATTAGTGTTTAATTAAACAATTGTGTGCCAGGGCCAGGCTAGGCTGACACGTAAAAATGACCGTCGAACCATAAAATGCCTTTCCGTCTTTGGGTGAGGTACCTGGTGAATAATCTGAGACACACACACACACAGAGTGAGGAATCTGCTAGCTGACCTAAGGTCCATAGTCACAAGTGGCTGAACTTGGGGAGCACTCAGGAATTATGAGCCCAGGCTTTGAACCGAACTCACAGAGGGCTCAGAACACATCCAAGGGTCCTCAGGCCAAGGCCAAGCCTCAGCATCCACATATAACCAAGGATCCAACCCACCTCCGATGCTCCTTCTCACCATCTTGTGAATTCTGATGATGTCTCTACCTGCTTAAAACTCCTCAGTGCTCTGGAGCACCCAGATGCCTTTGGATGAGGCAGGAGACCATTCATGGCTTGGTCCTGGCCTGCCTTTCCAGCCTTTTCTGCCACTGAAGTTGGCCCCC
>NW_021897709.1:0-606 GCF_006229205.1 Suricata suricatta
TAGAGGCATTTTGAACTCTCATATTTGCTAAGTTAGCAACAACAAGTAAAATCCCTACCCAAAGCTATACACTGTTAGTGAAATGGTATTCTTAAATGGTGACACTGTTTGGGAAACTGGGTTACTTACACACAGTGAAGGCAAGAAAGACAGTCTAGAACCAGAAGATTCTCTGGAATCCTCTTTGTACTTCTTTGTCTAATATTAAAGTTAATGAAAATTTGTAGCAACCAAAAATAAGAGGTAGGGCAGGAGAGGACTCAGATCCTTTGGAAATGAAGGTTTGGACCACTCCACCAAGCCAAGAATTGCAACTAACTGAGGTGGTATTTATTTGTATTTACTGATCATTTTATTCCTTAATATTCTTCCTATTTTTACTTTATATTCAAGTTATTGGAAGCCGCGTTAGTTTCCTAGTTCTGTTGTAATAAAGTACCATAAGTCTGATGGCTTAAAAGAAGAGAAATTTGTTCTCTTACAGTTCTGGAAGCCAGAACTCCCAAATCAAGGCGTCGGCAGTGTTGGTTTCTTTTGGAAGCTCCAAGAGAGAATGTGTTTCTTGTCTTTCCCTTAGTTTCTGGTGGCAGCCTGGCAATCATTAGC
>NW_021897710.1:0-606 GCF_006229205.1 Suricata suricatta
CTCATCATTTTGTATTGAGATGTATGGGAGAGCCAGTGACTTGTCTATAAGAGAGTAAATTGCTAGTCCTTGAAGATCCACCTCTAGATCAGGTGGACAGAAATAAACATCACTAGGGGATCCTAGACTTTGAAATGGGAACAATAACTAGATGAACTTTGAGCTGAATTCCCTGGGGAGGAAGTGTGCTTTCTGTTTGGGAAGGTTGGGCACTGGAAGCCAAAGGCAAGACTTGTTTTCCAATATTCTTTCTCCATTTTCCTTTCAATACTAAAACTCCTTGAGTTTTTGATGAGTATTTGCCCAGCCAGGGACTATATTTTTCCAATTTCCTTTGTAAGGCTGGGTTCTTGACAACAGAATGTAAAGGGAAGAAATACGTGTGACTTTCCTGTCTTGCTCTTGACATAATTAGGTATATGCTCCTCTCTCTTTTTTTCCCTTGGTCTTACGACGCAGTCTGGTGAGCCATTTTTGAATATGTGGTCCAGGGTAGTGTCCGGCTTGCCATAGGTTTCCTGTCTGCCTCTGGACAGATATTTGAGAGAAAGGCAATCTTTCTTGTTTTTGTGAGCTAATGTATTCTCAGTCTCTTTGTTATATCAG
>NW_021897711.1:0-606 GCF_006229205.1 Suricata suricatta
TTGTCTTTTAAAGTACGTTATGCTCTGGGGCACCTGGGTGACTTAGTCTGTTGAGTGTCTGACTCTTTTTTTTGGCTCCAGTCATGATCCCAGGGTCGTGAGACTGAGCCCCGCATCAGGTTCCATGCTGAGCATGGAGTCTACTTGAGATTCTCTCTCTCTCTCTCTCTCTCTCTCTCTCTCTCTCTCTCTCTCTCTCTCCCTCTCTCCCCCTCTGCCCCTCTCCCCATCTGGTGCGCGCGCTCTCTCTCTCTCTGAAATTACAAATAAATAAATAAGTAAGTAAGTTATGCTCGGAACTTGCCCCCGGTCTGTCTCCTGAACTCTCCCTGCCTCCCTGACATGGTGGTGACCAGAGGAAGGCAGTGGGACCAGATGGGAGTCTGGAGGGGAAGTGGGTTATTGATGTTCTCCTAATGTGACTTCACAAGCTTGGCTCCTTCTGCGTGATAGTCTCTGCCCTCACCTGGGCTACCTCCTACCAACTCCACTCAGACACCGTCCCACACACCTGTTCCTGGACCCCAGATGACCCAGGCAGACTTAGTTGCCCCTTTTTAGCATCCCCTAGTCTCATGCATTTCTCAGTTGCCACAGTTGCCACAG
>NW_021897712.1:0-1366 GCF_006229205.1 Suricata suricatta
ACACCTCGAGATGCCATGATCATCTCAACATTTCCTTCACCCCCACTTGCTGGCAATATTCTAATCCACACTTCGATGACTGTCACTTACTTTAATGTATTTTTCATAGTTTACTTATTTTTCAAAAGAGAGAAAGCATGGGAGGGAGAGGTGCAGAGAGGACAGAGCAGGAGTCCCAAGCAGGCTTCCTTGGCTGTGGGAGCCAAATTCGGGGCTCGAATTTATGAACCGCAAGGTCATGACCTGAACCAAAGTTGGCACTTTGCCAAAGGAGACACCCAGGTGCCCCGATGTTGACTTCTTTTAGATTCCATGTGATTCATAGAGGATTTTTTTTTCCTGTGTGATTCTTACTTCATGCAACAAAATCATCTCCAGTTTGTATGAGCCACACCCAGTCTTTTCTCTGATGGACCACTTTTGCAGAAAGATTATTTAGAGTTAATAATAATCAAAATTAAGCAGATTCAGGAAAAATGTTTACTCCTTACCTCCCTCTCTAAACAATAATGTACATAGAAAAGCTGCCCCAGCATGAGAGCACTCACCATACGTTACTACATTATGATACAAGCTCGGTATGGTTAACAGGCAAGAATCCAGGAAGGACCTCGTGAACAAAGTCTTCTATGTCCTATTGTTTCAGAGTGGCCCAGAAAATATGTGCTTATCAGATATTTACTTTTCATCTTCCTGTGAATTACCTTCTTTACCGTGAAGGTCCCAGACTTCTGATTCCTTGCCCCTCCTCTTCCTTCCTTCCTTCCTCCCATTCTTCCCCCCGACTTCCTTCTCTTCAAAGACATACATACCTTATTTTCCCTTTGCAATTTTTTGTGTTTGTGGAGTCTCCACACACATACTATTAAATTTGCATTTCTCCTGCTTATCACATGCCGATTTGGTTCTCAGTCAACAATGAGAACTTCTTCTGAGGTTCCAGGTCATGCCTCTTTACCTTCTTCCAAACTATTTTTGGCTCCTCTTTTATACAACCAATGTTATGAAGAAAAAGAAACAGAGAGGCAGGGCACAGCATCTATATTCTGGGGGAAATAAAGGACACCTATTTTCAAGTCCTAAAGTATAATGAAGAGTAACTCACATACATGTTCCTGAGGTACCCAGCCTAGCACCATGTGAGTAAAAGCTGTGTGTGTGTGCACAGAGTAAAAGTTCCATAAACACTGCCTTATTGATGTATGTATGTTCCTTTCCAAATACAGACTTTATCAGACTATAACTGTTCCAATATTGTCATGGGTACATACATCTAATGCACTGACCTGTGCTCTCTCGCCTACGGCTTGACTAATTGTAGCTTGTTTAAGATTTCAACAGACCACTGATGCTGGGGAAACAAGGA
>NW_021897713.1:0-606 GCF_006229205.1 Suricata suricatta
GAAATTTGAATATGTCATTCCATTATCTTCTGGTATTCAGGGCTACTCATCTGAAATCTGGTATAATTTTTGAAAGCTGGTCAATTTTCTTCTTCCTCAGAGACTTTGGGTGTTTCTCTTTGTCAATGTTCTGGAATTTCATGATGACGTATCAAAGTGTGGATCCTTTTCTCCTATGTCCTATGCTCCTCAGCGGCCTCTAGCAGTCTGGCAATCCATAGCCTCCAGATATGGCATATTTTCCTGATAATTCTCCCCAATTTTTATTCCTCTCCATTTTCTCTGTTCTCTCTGCTTATTTTAGTACCTGGATAGGGGACCCCTGGCACTTATTTTTTAACTTTCTTATAATTTCTCAACCTTCTCATCTCTTTGGTTGTTTTACTCACAAAGTTTCCTCAAATATGTCTTTCAAAGATTCTATTAAATATTTAATTTCTGGCCCCATAATTTTATTTGTTTACTCAATATGTTCCAATAGCTTTTATTTCTAAGAATTCTAGTGTATTTGGTGTCATTATTATTTTATTTATAAAATATATTTTCTCATCTACTTAAGGATATTAATTACAGTTTCATTATTTTACTTTGCTCTTTATGTTTTTT
>NW_021897714.1:0-606 GCF_006229205.1 Suricata suricatta
TTTTCCTCATATCTCATAGATTCTTTCTCAGTCTCTATTAATGGTTTTTCCCTCAGCATTTTACCTCTAAATATTTGAGGCTTAATGTTCAGACTAATTTTTTTGGTGATACCCTCCAGTTTTATGCACTTGAATATGGTCATATATTAATGATTCTCAAACTGAACTATTGAGTCCAGACCTCTCCACTGAACTCCAAATACCAACTGCCTACTCAGCAATTCCATTTGAGTGTCTAATAGACATGTCAAACTTAGAGACTGTAAAATCAAATTCCTGTTCTCCTCTCCCTTGCATCTTGAAAGACCTATTTCCTTCCAAGCTGCTTAGAGTCAAAAACCTACCATTGCCAATTTTAAATTTATTGAACAAATTCTATTAGCTACCACCACCACTAATTTAATTTTTTATACCACTTGGTCTCTATACTTCTTCCCCGACCACCAGAAGTAAAATAATATGTCACCTCTATGCTCAAAACACATTGATATATTCCCATCCCACTCAGAATTCTTCAAACCACCTACAGGAATCCACATGATCTGCCCCCCTGCTAACTTGCTGATCTCCGTTCCTATAAGTTTATTTTTTGCTTTTTTTTTTTTT
>NW_021897715.1:0-606 GCF_006229205.1 Suricata suricatta
AGGGGAGGGACAGAGAAAGAGAGGGGGACAGAGGATCCCAAGCAAGCTCTGCACTGACAGCAGAGAGCCCAACACGGGGCTCAAACTCATGAGCCATGAGATCATGACCTGAGCCAAAGTCAGAGGTTCAACCGACTGAGTCACCCAGGCGCCCCAATGAACAAATGCTATTTAACAGTACATCCTAGAATTTGTGGTGTCTCAGAAGAGATGAAATGCAATACTCCACATTCCTGAAAACTTGTTAGTAATTTGAGGAAAACGAAGTTTTTAGGTCTTTGGCGTCCGTGGAAATGTGTGTGATGTGCAAGCCTGGTGGGGAAATGGTGGCGGAGAACAGGAAGAATGGAAAAAGATCCCAGTCTTGAACTTGTCTCTAGTTCCAGACTATAAAGTCCTGATGTCACACCTTTCTCTCTTCATCTTGGTACTGAGAACACTAAGAACAGAGCAAATGTTAATGCTTTATTTGAACAGATTTCCTGGTTAAAGATTGATTCAAATGAAGTTTCTCTTTACTTCCCATGCATACCCACCTCTTCGACACACTCCCCAAGATTTCAACCAGGAAAGGAAGCAAAGCCTTTCTTAAAATACAGATTTTGA
>NW_021897716.1:0-606 GCF_006229205.1 Suricata suricatta
GAACTCCAAGAGAAAAGGTGAAATAAAGTTTATATAACCATTCTTTATAGTTTTAAGGAAATCATGATTTTATATCACTCAGAAAATATACTCTTACTTCTAAAGTTAACATTGTTCTGTTTGTAAATGCAAGTGGTCTTTGATAATTTTTATATTTCACTGTGTTCGGTAGCATGGATCTGGCTAAATTTTGACTTTTACACTGGAAGAGATCCTTATTTTCCAATTATATGATCCTTAATGGTATACTTAACCTCTCAATTTTAAAAGTTTTTAAAATTTTTTTAAAGAAAGAGAGAGAGCATGAGTGAGGGAAGGGCAGTGAGAGGAGAGAGAATCGCAAGCGGGCTCCATGCAGTCAGCGTGCACATGGGGCTCAAACCCATGAACTTGAGCCTACAGTCATTACCTGAGCTGAGACAAAGAGTTGGAGGCTTAAGCAACTGAGCGTAACGTACTCTTAACTTCATATGTTACTTCTACAAAGCCTGGATAGGACAAAGCAAAGCACATACAAGGAGATGTTTTAGCCACTCATACCTTCCAGCCTCATAATCCTAAAATTGAAGGCAAGTAGACTGATGTTGAGTAAGATATACCCCTAGA
>NW_021897717.1:0-606 GCF_006229205.1 Suricata suricatta
TTAATGTTTATTTTTGAGACAGAGAGAAACAAAGCATGAGTGGGGTAGGGGCAGAGAGAGAGGGAAACACAGTATGCGAAGCAGGCTCCAGGCTCTGAGCTGTCAGCACAGAGCCCAACACAAGGCTTGAAGCCACAAACCATCAGATCATGACCTGAGCCAAAGTCAGACCTTCAATAACTGAGCCACCCAAGGGCCCCTGACAAAGGTTCTTATCCAAGATATATAAAGACTCATCAAATTCAACACCTCAAAAATGAACAATCCTGTTTAAAAAATGGGCAGAAGACATGAATAGACATCTTTCCAAAGATAACCTCCAGATGGTCAATGGACACATGTGAAGATCCTCAGCATCACTCATCCAGGAATCACAAATAAAAACCACAATGAGATATCATTTCACATCTATCAGAATTACTAAAATCAACACACACAAGATGCCACAGGTGTTGGTGAGGATGTGGAGAAAGGGGAACTATCTTCCACCATTGGTGGGAATGCAAATCGGTGTAACCACCTTGGAAAGCAATACAGAGGTTCCTTGAAAAGTTAAAAATAGAACTACCCTACAAATCCAGTGATTGCATTATTATTTACCAAAGA
>NW_021897718.1:0-606 GCF_006229205.1 Suricata suricatta
GCCAGTTTTTCCACAGCACGTTAAACGCCATGATTGAAGCCCTCTTCTGTCTGTGCTTATGTTATTTCGTTACAGTTCTTGTCGAAATAAACATCCTTACGAAGAGGAAGACTGCCAGTCAGCTCCTGAGCCGTGGACGGGGACGAGGGGCGACGGCAAGGAACTGATGACACCACGTCAAGACATAGTATTTGTCAAGGGGCTTAACAAGCTTTCAGATATTTTGTAAATGAAGTTTGCAGGGGATTCTCAAGCTAGAGATCATGTGCACACAAAGGAATGCTAATTTCATGCATTTATAATTCATTCTAAAAAATTCTTTGATTTAGTTAAAGCTTCGACATGTCAGTAACAATGTCTTGAGCAATTTCTTTTTTTTTAATTTTAATGTTTTATTTATTTTTGATACAGAGAGAGACAGAGCATGAGAGGGGGAGGGGCAGAGAGAGAAGGAGACACGGAATCCGAAGCAGCTCCAGGCTCGGAGCTATCAGCACAGAGCCCGATGCAGAGATCATGACCTGAGCCGAAGTCGGAGGCTTAACCGACTGAGCCCCCCAGGCGCCCCTCTAGCCATTAATTTCAAGTGTGAATATTGCGGAGACC
>NW_021897719.1:0-606 GCF_006229205.1 Suricata suricatta
TAACTAATGTTTTTAGGTCTTCCTCATTTTAAAAAGTTGTAATAAATAGAGTTCTAACAATGCAGTTACATTTAGAAAGCATGGGTTAACTGTTTCTATTTTATTTTTGCACTGAGCATCCACATTCTAATCTGAAGAGATGAGTTTTCATATAACTGTATTGGAACCAGGTACTGTAAAGAGCAAGTGATATGGTAAAACACAGCATCTTACTAGCTGGGAGATGTTTAATATTTTTATACAGGATGGGTCACTATACTGTCCAAGGGAAGAATTATCTTACTTCCTTGTCCAACTGGGGAAAAATTATTCCTATCGAAGAGGTCTATTATTTCCTCCTCATTCATAAAAGAACATGGATTTCTCAGAAAGCTTTGTTTAAAAACACAGAATTGAAGCATCACTCACTCACGGCAAAAAAAAAAAAATCAGATCGCATAGAAAATTATTTAATCAGATATCTGTTGATAAAGCCTCAAGAAAGACTTCTGTTTATCAGTCATGATAGAATAACAGGGATCAAATTTATTCTGTTGCCTTAACCAACTAAATTTTTGGACAAAATATGTAAAACAATAGCATTTCAATCATTAGACAACAAGCTGT
>NW_021897720.1:0-606 GCF_006229205.1 Suricata suricatta
TATGTAGAAACAAAACTCCTGGAATAAGTGAGTTTAGCAATGTTATAGAATATAAGACAAACAAAAAATTCAACTGTATTTCTGCATAACAGCAATGAACATGTGATCACAAGAATTAAAAAAGATCATTGTTTAAAAGGTGAAATAGTTAGCCATTAACGTAAAAAGCCATGTTTAGGGCTTGGTTGCTGAAAACAAAAACCAAAGGAGATTTGAATAATTGAGGGATGTACTATGTTCATGGATCAGAAATAAGGATGCCAATATTAAATGGAAAAAGAGCCTCTCCATCTTTTATGTCCTTAGATAACTGATGGCAATGTCCACTCCACATAATTTGGTCATGTCTCTATTCCCAAGACAAATTAAATTAGAAACTCCTCCTTTAATGTTCTCTCTCTCTTAACACTGGACTTGGAACCTCAGTCCAGGGATGAACTTTGGCTCTCACCTGTGATTATTTATAGGCTTTGCTGACTGCATGAGATAAAAAAAACATGCCTTCTGATTCTTTAGGATATTTTCTGTGTGCATGTTCCAGGAATTACCTACAGGAAATCATAAGCAAACCTTTTTTCTAGCATATAGTCTAGAAAAAATTGAACC
>NW_021897722.1:0-606 GCF_006229205.1 Suricata suricatta
GGAGGCACAGAATCCAAAGAAGGCTCTAGACTCTGAGCTGTCAGCAGAACCTGAAGCAGGGCTTGAACTCAAGAACTGTGAGATCATGACCTGAGCCGAAGTCAGATGTCTAACCAACTGAGCCACACAGGCACCCCAAGAATTTAGCCTTTATGACATAGGCACTTCCAAGAGTTTCCAAGAAGTCCCAGTTATGGTTAAAGTTGTTATAAGGGAGACATCATAGAATTCAAGAACTGGGGGCTTTTTGTTGGACAGGGCATCCTGACTGGTAAGTGAAGTTACCCAAGATCTAGGGAAATGTCCAGGAGGTCAGTGATAAGGCTACAAGGGGAGGTGGTGAGGTGGCATGAACTTCTTTTTTGCTTGGGGTTAGAAGAATTGGTGGGGAAGAAGCTTGGGATAAAGTGGGGATGGGAAATACCTAGAGGATAGATGATCTAAGCTCTTTGCATCTCGTGTGGTAGCCAGGAATCACAGAGCTGTCTGGGAGCATGAACTGCCTTCAGGTTTCTGGCTCAGGCTAATACTTCTGCAGGAGTCCAAGAGGTATTGGCTGCTCCTGACTTTTGCTTGAGGTCTCAATTAGTTCGTGGGTCTTGACAG
>NW_021897723.1:0-1366 GCF_006229205.1 Suricata suricatta
GCCTGAGCGAGTATCCACAAGCGTCCATGGAGTGATGTTGAAGTTCTCACTTTATTCATGCAATGCTCTCCTGACCTTGTTGGGCATTTTTATGACCATTATTTTGATCTATTAGAGAAGTTATTCATTTCCATTTCATTAAGGTCTGCTTCTGGAGTTTTACCATGTTCTTTTGTTTGGAATATATTCTTGTACTTCTTCCTTGACTCTCTGTATAATTTCTGTGCAGCTGAGAGAACAGCCCCTTTCCCACTCTTGACAGGGTGATCTTATGTGAGAGATGAACCTCGTTGATCAGCCTGGCTTGAGCTCCTGGTTGTCTCTCAAACCTCTGTGCTTGTCCAAATCTCCTTCGTTGTTCTCAGTGGCTCCCAGTAGCATTCCAAAAATAATTAGCGTTCCAAAGAGGAAGTTTGCAGTCAGTACCTCTTAGATTACAAGTTGGAGTTTCAGAAAGCCCCTGGGAGAGTATGTAGTTAGCCACCTTCTAGGGAGAAGCTGGGAGATGGGCATCTTTGCTTGCTACCTCTGTGCTGGGGCCAGGTGTGCAGCTGCCGGTGGGGGGGGGGGTGCTCCTGCACCCGCTAAGAACTCCTTCTTTGTTTGCTATAGTACTGTGGGCTCTTATAGCCAGATGATCTGCAGACCCATCCCTGCAAAAATGGGGGTGCCAGATGTGTGCACAGCTCTTTCCAGGGAGATATTGGACTTAGTTTTATTGTTGGAGCAGGCTGGAAGAAGAAAACAGTAGCGATGTTCATCAGCTTCTTCGGTCTCTGGGGAAGATGGCAGCCAGCCCCTAGATACATGCTAAATTAGAAGCCTGGCACTCAGGCAGCAGCTTTTTTTTTTTTTTTTTTTAACTGAGACATAATTGATGTAAAACATTATATTAGTTTCAGGCATACAGCATAATGATTTGGTATATGTTTATATTACCAAATGATCACCACAATAAGTTTCATTAACATCTATCAACACACATAGTCACACATCTTTTTTTCCTGGATGAGAACTTTTAAGATCTATTCTCTTAGCAACTTTCAAATATACAATACAATATTGCAAACTATATGTTCATCATGTTGTACCTTATAAGCATCAATATGTTTTTTGTATCTATGAGGGTGTTATTTTTGTTTTTTTTAAGATTCCACATATAAGTAGGACCATATGGTATTTTGTCTTTCTCTGTCTGACTTATTTCACTAAGGATTATACCATCAGGTTCCATCTAGGTTGTCACATAGGCAAGATTTTCTTTTTTTATGGCTGAGTAATGACACATAATAGAGATAGATTGTATTATATATAGATATAGATGATTATATATATTTATCTCATGTTTTCTTTTTTTAAGTTTTTT
>NW_021897724.1:0-606 GCF_006229205.1 Suricata suricatta
GCCAAAGAGATTCTCACTATTCACTAAATTCAAAATTGGATCAAAAACACTTCTCAGTTAATGACAACTTTTTCTATCATTTTGTTTTTTGAAGCACCAAGGGAAAAAAATGAGTGGCTTTATTCCTGGAAAGTGAGACATTATTTCAAGATGACAACACGAAGTGAACGCCCGGGGTTTTCCTAAATTCTGGCTCCGAACACAAGGTCACAGAGGGTGGCTGAAGAGCTGGGTGCCCCTTCACTGCTCTGGGCGCCCAAGGTGAGACACCTGTGCTGTCTGACCATTTTCTGATAGTTGCTGGCTAAAATTACAGATGAAAAGCCCTTTGGAAAGAAGAAAGTCCTTTATCCCTGTCGATTTTCTTCTCGCTATATTTTTACATTAAGAATTTCAAAGAAACACCAAAGTGGAGATCACCATGTGATGAACCCCTCCATATCCATCACTCGATCTCAACATTACACTCATGGTTACCTTTGGTTCAACTCACTCATCCATTTCCCCAGACTGTCTTAAAGAAAATTCCAGATAGCATACCATTTGTCTGTAAATATTTACAATGTGGGTGTAAAACATTGAACGTTTCCCCCTAACACAAGCACG
>NW_021897725.1:0-606 GCF_006229205.1 Suricata suricatta
AGGATGGGCCACGTTTTATTTACTCACCATTCGATGGACATCTGAGCCGTTGGCAGTTTGGGGCTACGCCGGATAATGCTGCTGTAAGTATTTGTGTAGACGTCTGGGTGGGGACTTAGGTTCCTGTCTGTTGAGTAGACCCCTATGAGTGGAACTGCTGCTAAGTTTGTGTCTCGTGTTTAAGACGCCACTACTTTTCCACATGCACGGTTTGGGTGCACCATGTATGTGCCCGCCAGCAGCGCGTTCAGTTTCTCCACATCCTCAGCCCTGTTCTGGTCAGGTTTCTTAACCGTAGCCAGTCTGGTGGTGGAACAGCGGTTCATCATGTAAACGTTCTTCTAATGCCTCATGGTGCTGAGCATTTGTTACATGTAATAGAACGCGATTGTAACATATAATCGAACAGCATATGCCACGACATAAGGAACCTCAAAAAGTGAAGGAACCCAAACCTAAAAGGTCACATACTGTATGATTCCATTTATGTGAAAGGTCCAGAAAAGGCAACATTATAGAGGTAGAAACCAAACCCACAGTTGCTTGTGGCTGGGGATGGGAGCACGTGACTCTATGGGCAGGAGGGCACTTTTTGATAGAGGGGGC
>NW_021897726.1:0-606 GCF_006229205.1 Suricata suricatta
TTTACCCATTTTGCCTAACCCCACTCCATTTCCCTGTGGCAATACCAATATATTCTCTGTACCTATGAGTTCAGTTTAGTTTTGTCTGGTTTGTCTGTTTGTTTTGTTTTTTAGATTCCACATATAAATGAAATCATATAGCATTTGTCTTTCTCTGCCTGACTAATTTTACTTAGCATAATACCCTCAAGCTTCATCTCTGTTGTTGTAAATGATAAGATTCCATTATTTTTTATGGTTAATATTTCATTGTGTATATACACCATATCTTCTTTATCCATTCATTCATTACTAGACAGATTATTTCCATATCTTGATTATTATAAATAATGCTGCAATGAATATAGGGACATATATGTTTTCAAATTAGTGTTTTTATTTACTTCAGATAGATACTCAAAGTGGATATGCTGGATCACGTGATAGCTCTAATTTTAATTATTTTGAGGACATCATACTGTTTTCCACAGTGGCTGTACCAGTTCACATTCCTACCAACACTGCATAAGGTTATTTTTTCTCCACATCCTACCCAGCACTTGTAATTTCTTGGTTTTGTTTTGTTTATAACAGCCATTCTGAAAGGTGTGAAGTGTTATATTATTG
>NW_021897727.1:0-606 GCF_006229205.1 Suricata suricatta
CAGGTCCAGCTTCATGATGAGTGTGGAGCCTGCTTAAGAGTCTCTCTCTCTGCCACTCTTCTCTGCTTGTGCTCTCTCTCTCTCAAATAGAAAAATTTAAATTCTAACTTAAAAAAATTTTAAATTTAAATTTAAAGATAGTTTGTTTTGGAATTCCTTTTGTTTTTCTTTGTATTCCTAAATATATATTATAATCTTGGCTTTTTTTCCCATAAAATAAACAAAATGTGTTATCTTAGAGACAGCTGTTGTCAAACCCATAGTTCATTTAATCTAAGATTTTCAGAAAACATAGATCTAACTGCTAAACTTGATCAACAACAAAGGGAGAAATATTTTCACAAATTCTTAATTTTACTCACTATGTTTCACATCATGCATTTATTTAAACATTTTGATAAATAACATATTGTTTGAACCATACTTCAACTTATTCAATGTCAATCTATGAACGAGACAGGTATTTTATTTTCCCCTGGAAGTGAGATCACTTCCAATCTGCCATCGCATGTGCCTACACATCTTCACTCTGAAAATGTAGCTAGCATTCAGGTTTGGTCGGGGCACATTATTCCTTTTTCACTTTCATAATTTTTATGCTGCTCC
>NW_021897728.1:0-606 GCF_006229205.1 Suricata suricatta
CGCACAGAGACATGGGCCGTGTGCATCCCTCTCACAGGGGCACCGGTTCTGCGCGCCCGGGCCCAGAATCTGACACCCCGGCTTCACGACCCTGTCAGTTTTCCGAGTTGGCTCAAGTGGGAAGGAATCCAGTCCCCATCACCCCATCTAGGCTGGAGCACCACCTCCCCCGCTCCCTCGTCTTTCTGCTGATTGGGTGGAGCCCGCGGGAGGGCCACAGGGCGACCCCAGCCCCATAGACACTGTGCTGCCGGGAGCCCCCAGACCCACTTGTCCGGGGCCGGTTTGTCCGGATGGGGCCGTGGCTGGAACGGGCCAGGGGCTGAAAGCCCCCAGACCACGCCCTGTCTGCAGGCGGCCAGCCTGGGAGGCCCGGGCACTGCACCGGGCCCAGCAGCCTGAGCTTCCTGGGGGAGGGCTGAGTCCCGCCCCGCCCCGCGGCCCCGCCCACAGGATGGAGGCCCCGCCCACAGGAGGGAGGCCCCGCCTCTGGGGCTGCTCAGTCCCTCCCTCCCGGAAATGTTCCCGGCCAAGGAGATCACGTCTGGGCAAAACCCTGGGATCCCGCACCCCCATGGGGGTCAGATGAAAGGACTCAGATCGGCC
>NW_021897729.1:0-606 GCF_006229205.1 Suricata suricatta
AGGGCCTGACTTGTAAGAAGACCCCAGTGCTGTTGAGGGCAGGGCTCCCTTCTCAACAGGGTCTGGGTTGCCAAGCAGAGAAACTGAGGCAGGCCAGCGCCAAGAGTGGGTACTGGGGACAAGCTTACATTCAGCTGGATGCTGTGCCCGGGCTTTCTCTCCAGGCTAGGTTGATATGGTGCAGAGCAAGAGGCATTAACGTCCCCTGAACTGCCAGCCAGGACAATCAGTGAGAAGAAAGGCAGGTGGGCCTGGGTTCAAATCTCAACGCTGTTGACTTCCAGCTCCAAGACTGCGAGCTTCTGCATGTGCAACAGTGGGGACTGTGTGACCTTCCCCAAAAGGTGGTCACGGAAATGAAATGAGATAATGAATGTGAAACACGTAGCGCAGCATTTGGAACATGGAAGGTATCATATAAATGTATTTATGATCTCTATGCATTGGTGAAAAGCAGCATTATTAAAATAGTGACATTTGTTTTTCTAAGGAGCTGGCAGGAAGTTAAAAGGGGAAAAAGACTGCAGGAGCCTGACAGTGTTGGTGTGAGCCTGCTTAGTTCTGATTTTTGCTTTTTTTTAATTTTTATTTTTTTATTTTATTTTT
>NW_021897730.1:0-606 GCF_006229205.1 Suricata suricatta
GCTCTGTCTCTCTTTCTCTCAAAAATAAACATAAAAAACATTTTTTAAGGATGTGGGGATAAAGAATATGTATATTTTGTATATGTATGAAATAAAATACATCATGAAAGATTTTTAAATACAAAAAAAACCCCAAAATTTCAAATAAATAAATAGAATAAAATACTATTATACACCCAATAGATGGGCTAATATGAACCTAATAATGTCAAAGTGCCAGGCAGGGTGTGGCACAATCTAAACTCTAAACTAACCTGGTTGTAAAATGTTACAACCAGTTTGGGAAACTCTTGGGCAGTTTCTTATAGAACTCAGCATACCCAGTAATTCTGTTTCTACTTCTAGGTATTTATCCAGGAGAAACAGAAATACATGGGGGGAAAATCTTGTACAAGAATTTTCATAAAAACTTACTCATTAGAATCAAAAAGTACACACTGTATCATTCCATTTACATAAAGTTCTAAAATAGGAAAATTTAACCTATAGTATAAGAAATCATAATAGCGGTTGCTTCTAGTAGAAGGAGTGGCAGGGACTGCCCGGGAGGGGCACATAGCAGCTTTCTGGGGTGCTAGAAGGGTCCTACGTCTTGACACAGACGTG
>NW_021897731.1:0-606 GCF_006229205.1 Suricata suricatta
CAATGTGAACCGTTCTAAACCAACAAGGGATCTCCTCCCCTAAAATGTATAACTGGTAAAAATTTCTATAAATTAGTATGTCTTAATATTCAAATATGGAAATCTAGGAGAATCTATTTCAATTCTTTTTGTCCTTATGAGCAAAGAACGTCATTCAAAAGGAAACTTGTGGGTTAAGATAGGTCAAAAGATCTTATTAATTATTTTTTATTTTTTGAGAGAAAGAGGATGGATAGAGTGGCAGAGGGAGACAGGAGAGGGGTGGGGGAGAGAAACCCAAGCAGGCTCCATGCCCACCATGGAGCCCAACACAGGGCTCAATCCCACAACCCTGAGATCAGGACTTGAGCTGAGATCAAGATGAGCCAAAAATCAAGAGTTGGATGCTTGACTAACTGCATCACCCAGGTGCCCCTCAAGATCTTAGTTTCAAAGTTGTCTACTTCCTCATCCATTATTTTTCTGTATTTTCCATTTTCCCCTTGACACCTACCCTCTTTGTCTTGCAATTTATTTTAAAGATGTGTTTTATTCATTTGTTGCCTTATGCCCCACATAACTTGATTTGGTTTCTCCTCTGTGTTTAATAGAATTGCACCCATCTTT
>NW_021897732.1:0-606 GCF_006229205.1 Suricata suricatta
CAACCCATGAGCATGGAATATTTTGCCATTGTTTGTGTCATTTCCAATTTCTTTCATCAGCGTTTCTTAGTTTTCAGCTATAGGTCTTTCACCTCTTTAATTAAGTTTATTCCTAGATATAATTTTTTTATTATTTAAGATTTTTTTTAAGTTTATTTATTTTGTGAGAGAGAGGGGGAGAGAGAGAATCCCAAGCAGGCTCTGCGTGCAGCATGGAGCCAGATGTCGGACTTGATCCATGACTGCAAGATCACAACCCGAGCTGACATGAAGAAGTGGATGCTTCAACCAACTTGGCCACCAAGACACACTGGTATTTTACTATTTTTGATGCAATTTTAAATGGGTTTGTTTTCTCAATTTCTTTTTCTGCTACTTCATTATTTGTGTGTGTATAGAAATGTAATAGAATTCTGTTTATTGATTTTGTATCCTATGACCTTACTGAATTCATTTATCAGTTCTAGTTTTTTGTGGCATCTTTAGGGTTTTCTATACATAATATCATGTGATCTGCAAATAGTGAAAGTTTTACTTCTTTACAAATTTGGATGGGTTTTATTTCTTTTTATGTTTGATTGCTGTAATTAGGACTTCCAGGACTAT
>NW_021897733.1:0-606 GCF_006229205.1 Suricata suricatta
TACCCCAAACAGCAAGATCTGACACATCGTTGCCCTAATGAAACACCTTCTTCATTATTTCCCATTAAACTAGAATACTGGATGAAGCATAACCATCTCAGCGTGGCATTCACAGTGTAACCTCCCAGTGTGTCTCCTGTCACTTAAATTTCTAGTCACATCAAACTTCCCACTGGTCTGCAGAGATCTTCTGTCACACCTCTATGCTTTTTAACATACTGCCTAAAATATCCTTCTCCTTTCTCCATCTGGAACTCCGACTCATCATTCTAGACCCAGCTCAAACACTGCAGCTTTTGTGAAGGGCTACTTCACTCCACAGCGGGTATTTAGCTCTGTGCTCCCAGAGCAGTTTGCATTCACTTCTATAATGGTATTTCATGCTGTAACAGTATTATTGAAATGCACAGATGAGCTTTCAACTCTTTGTATAGCAAATGCTACTTATGGGATAAAACCACTTTTGAGGGTCCTATATTAAAGTTTTTACCAAAACCCAAGCTATCTGTCAAAACTCACTGCTTCATTAGTCTTCGTTCCCTACTTGAAATGTTGTGCCAAAAGTTATGTAGTCGAGTTCAATGCCTATTTAATCATAAAAATTCT
>NW_021897734.1:0-1366 GCF_006229205.1 Suricata suricatta
AATAAAATGGGGTGGCTGGCCTGGGTGGCTCAGCTGATTAAGGATCCAACTTCAGCTCAAGTCATGATCTTTGTGAGTTCGAGCCCCATGTCAGGCTCTGTGCTGACAGCTCGGAGCCTGGAGCTGCTTCGGAGTCTGTGTCTCCCTCTCTCTCTCTCTGCCTGTCCCCGCTTATGCTGTCTCTCTTTCAAAAAAAAAAATAAACATTAAAAAGAATTCATTTACAAAAATAAAATAAGGTTGGCAATTAATTTAGGCCTGTACGTTCACCTGCTTTGAGCCTGGACTGTTTGGAACCCACATGTGTTCGCTGGGGCCCTATTCTCCCCTCAGGCGGCACAAAACACGTGAAAGGTGGGGGGGGAGGACACTAGGCGCGGCAGCAGGCGGCTGCCAAGGAGGTCACGGCACAGTGCAGGTGTCGAACGTGGCCGCACGTTAGGTGACGGCATCACATCGACACGGACTTTCCTGAACGTCACGGACATACGAGGGTTTTGTGAGAGAACGTTCTGGTCCTCGGGAGGTGCACTGAGGTGCTCAGGGTGAGGGGCGGGCTCCCCAAGTTATTCTCCATGGGGTCAGCGAGAGATAAAGAGTAATGACGTGCTTGCTCTCCTCACCCCTGCACCTGCTCTCATCTCACCCCTGCATTTGCTCTTATCCCTGCACCCACTCCCTCCTCACCCCTGCGCCCGCTCCCTCCTCACCCCTGTGCCTGCTCTCTCTTTACCCCTGCACCTGTTCCACGGGCGTGGCATCATTTCAAGCATGAAAGGTTGAAGTCACCAACGTACACGGATAAAATCTGGTGCTCAGTGGGAGAGCATCACTGCAGGGCTTTAACACAGCCGGACTTTTGATGGAACAAACAGGAAATGAGAAGTACGTGCTGTGGGCTGAGCTGTGTGTCCCCAGAGTCACATGTTGAGGCCCTGAGGCCCAGGACCCCGGAGCGTGACTACATCTGGAGACGGGGCCTCGGGGAAGTGAAGTTAGAGCGGCCACTGCAGCGGCGCTGGCCCAGTCAGATGGGCGTCTTCACAAAAAGAGGAGCCGTGGGCAGGACCGAGCCCCAGGGCCCCGCGCACAGAGGGAAGACCGCACGAGGACGTGGTGAGAAGCGGCCACCTGCACGCCAAGGCGCCGGGCCTCAGGTCCATCCCGGGCCCCGCGGTAGGACTTCCGGCCCAGGAACCGTGGGAGGGAAGCACCTCTCTCCTGTCTGAGCAGCGGCCCTTGGTCCTCGGTCACGGCCGCCCAAGCCGACAACTGCGGCGCGGTGAGCTCCGCTGCGCTAACTGCGCGTTAGGCCCTAACCCGGGGCTCTGCGTCCTGGCCACAGCCACAGCGCAGGCACGCGTGC
>NW_021897735.1:0-606 GCF_006229205.1 Suricata suricatta
ACAAGTAAAGTTGGAAGAAGTTCTTCAGCCAAAGGAACGTAATGTTAGATGGAAATTCCAAACCTTCAGTGGGGAATGGAGAATATAAAGAAAGAAAAGAAAGGTAAATATTTGAACAAATATAAAAAACAATTTCACTTCTTGTTTTCTTTAAAATACTTGGAACTGTCCAACAGCTACATTGTCTTAGAAGTTTTATGCTTATTAAATATGTAGCTCACATGAAGATGAAGATGGATGCCATAGAGGACAAGGATAAATGGACCCATGTGATTTAAACGTTTCTACATCTTAGGCGAAGTAGTATAATATTAATTCTAAGTAGACTGTACAAAGTTAAAGATATGTAAAGTAACTGTGAGTACCACCACAAAAAATACCATATAGAGCTAAAAAGCCAATAACTGAAATGAAATGGAATTATAAAATATAATCACATCACCCAGATGAAGAAAGAGTAACGGAATAAAAGGCAGCAATTGGTAAAATAACAGAATTTAGCCCAACCATGATAATATCACACTGTACATTAATAGACTAAACATGCCAGATAAGACAAAGATTGTAAAAATGAATAAATACAAGATTTAGATATACACTATTTAC
>NW_021897736.1:0-606 GCF_006229205.1 Suricata suricatta
CCCTGGCCACCGCCATTCTACTTTCTGTCTTTATGAACTTGTCTTCCCTAGGGTGCCTCCTGTGAGTGAAATTGTGTGACGCCAAGGGTTACCTCTTATACAGGTGTAGTACAATATGAAACTCAGGGATGTACCTTCAGTGCAATGGGCTTATATCATCGTGGGCCGTTTTATCATGTGTTGAATCAAGATCTAGAACGTTTCCACCACCATAAAGGAATACCATGGGAGCCAGCATCTCTCTTTCTGCTCCTCCATATCACTCCCTCCCCACCATCCCTAACCTTTGGCAACCAGGAATCTCGTCTATCTCCATGATTTTGTCATTTTGAGGATGTTGTGTACTAGCATGCACAGATTTTTTGGTCTCACACTGTAACTATAATAACCAAGCTACTGTTCTCACTTGTGGAGCAAGTTCAGTTTTTTTTTTTTAAGTTTATTTATTTATTCTGAGAGAGAGAGAGAGAGCACGCAGGAGGGGCAGAGAGACGGGGAATCCCAAGCAGGCTGTGCACTGTCAGCACAGAGCCTGACTTGGGGCTTGAACTCATGAACTGTGAGATCATGACCTGAGCTGAAACTAAGAGTCATCCAGGTACCCCC
>NW_021897737.1:0-606 GCF_006229205.1 Suricata suricatta
AAGCAGGGCCAAGCAAAGATCAGATGGGTAGAGAAGAAATCTTGGCTATGTCAGGTACTTAGTTTAAGTAGCAACAACCCTGATTTTGAAAGCACTCCGTTCAATTCTCTGAGCTTACCCAGGTATTTGAACCAAAAAATCCTCTTTTCTTCTAATTGGAATTATGTTATATATAACCAAAACAGTCCTAACTAATAAAATATTTCTGAAAAACATCTTTTATTCCTTGGCTTAGACCACAGGTCTCAAGCTGGCGGTGAATCCTGCCTATAGGAACATTTATCCTTATCTAAATGTGAATGCTTTTAGGTGGGACATGTGTTCCCCAGTTGGCCACAGTCCTCCAAACTCCCTATTGCCTTAGACTCACTTGCCTCCCAAATTCATGACACCTGTCTACACTTGACAGCAGGGCGGCGTCAGCGCACACTGAGGAAGCGCCAGTCTTGGTGTAATCCACGTGACCACCGCTGCTCCCCAGAGTGCACAGTGCTTAGTCATGCACTTGGCTCCTGTGAATCATGCCCCCTTGAGGTAGGTAAGGCGGGAGTCCTCGTTAAGGCCACCTGAGTAAAGTTCCACTGGTTTAGCCCCATCCCTTCCAAC
>NW_021897738.1:0-606 GCF_006229205.1 Suricata suricatta
GTAAAACTTTGATTACACATTGTTTAGGGCCTTCAAGAGGAAAGCTTTTCTTTGTGTTATTCTTTATCCAGAGCACACTGGGGCCACATGGAAATCGTTTGGTTAGATTTCGTTAATATTATAAAATCAAGAAGACCACAAAGAGATTTTTAATACAAATGGACGGACACATTTCTCTACATGCCAAAATCATCGTTTGTTTATTGTTCTAAATGAAACATTTTAAATCATCTTACTGCCTGCTGATTTTTATGTCATCAAATTTTTAAACAAAAATTATAGTATTTATATTGAAAAACAATTTAAAAAAGCATGTCAGAATAATAGTAAACAGAGACTCTTGCAAACTAATTAAGCCATTATTTGTTTTCTTAACTGGTTGAACTAAGAAAATATGAATAAAATAATAAATATAATTGAGGTTTAGATTTTTTTTCATTTACCTTGGGCCCCAAGTAATGAAAACTTTATTCCAGATCACATCTCAGAAAGCTCTGTGCCCCATTCAAAAGCAGGCAGTCCCTGTGATGTTCTGGGGACAGAGGACAGACATGCAGGGATTTCCTCAGGCAGGACTTGATCTCTCTTTCTCTCTCTCTCTCTCTC
>NW_021897739.1:0-606 GCF_006229205.1 Suricata suricatta
GAGCAAAAGTTAACAATTTAATCACAATAATGATAATAACAGTCTATAAACTGGCAGATAGTAAGATCTGCTCCCCCAAGGGGAGACTCGTTCTTGGTCACGCCGAATTTATACTCCCTATTCTCAGCACTAGAGCTACAGAACCAAAATACCTAAGAGCAAATATAAACCCTCAAGAAACGGAGGAAACCAAAGCATCACAAAGTGTCAGCATCTACTGCCTCCTTTTCTTCATACTCCTTTTAATCTTGAATATTTCTAGAACTCCTCCAAATGGAAAAGTAAACAAAAGTATACTTCATTACCTTAGCAAGTATTGATGTTTATAACTGGACTACACAGTCACAAAAGATGCATGCAAAAATTATTTTCTCTAACAATTCTTTCCTATTACAAAAAAGTTGCATAACAGCTATTGCTCTGTTGAACCAACCCCCACAGAAATTTCTTATTCATTGAAGTTACTTTGCATAAAATTCCTCAATTAAATATTATTTCAGTGACAATCATATACAGACTACAGATTTAGTAAAAGCTTAACTTTTATTACAAACATTCCCTTAAATAATTTTTACATAAAATAAATGTTATCTTTTCAGATAATTT
>NW_021897740.1:0-606 GCF_006229205.1 Suricata suricatta
AGCTTCTGTCACTGTTTAGGGCTGCCATACAGAAGGCCACAAAGTGAGTTGCCCAAAGAGCAGACACTTGTGTCTCCCAGTTCTGGGTGCGAGCAGTGCTGTGGGCCCTGGGTCAGCGGGGCCATGCTCCTTCTGACGCCTCCAAGGAAGGATCTGTTCCAGGCCCCTCCCCCAGCCCTGGTGGCCCCTCGGCAGGCGGTAGCATAATGTCATTCTTCACATGGCATCACCCTGTTCTGTTCCCGTGTCCACAGTCCTTCATTTTCCAAGGATAATTCTGAGGACAACGGTCCTATTGGATTAAGGGTCCCCTCTACTGCAGTAGGAAATCATCTTCACCATTTCCATCTGTCATGACCCTGTGTCCAACCAAGGCCACATCCTGAGGTGCTGGCGGTTGGGAGTTCAACACAGGAATTGGGGACACGGTTCCAGGGTCTGACAAGGCAAGTGCAGAGCAGCGGACAAAGCAGGCAGGGGACTCCTGAGCGGGGCCACCTTTTTATGACCGTGGCTTGACCATGCAGATTTGTGTGCTCCTTCAACCAACTGCTACCTTCTCCCCGGGGTCGCAGCAGGAGAGAACGGGCAGCAGTAACCAAGCTT
>NW_021897741.1:0-606 GCF_006229205.1 Suricata suricatta
ACGTATCTTACCTACCATTCCCAGAAGGCTGTGCTGACCTTGATCCTAATGGCCAAAACTTCCTCAGTCAGAGTTAGACTTCTGACCCAAATTAGGTCAATCAGGTTTCTCTACAAAGGATTTTAAGCTGTAGTATCATATGTGTGGTCATTAAATAGCGCTGGAACTTGAGCTTGATAAAATTAAGAGTCGGCCTGGGTTAGCAACAGGGCAGCACAGGCTGGCAAAGAGAAGGGAAACTGATGAGCAGACATAGGATGAGGCAGAGAAGACCCAGGTCTGTGTGCCAATCTCTATGCCATTGGGACTTTTTATGTGTATGCCCTGCCTGGGGTCTCCTAAGGATAAGGCACATTCTCATTCTTCATTGCCAACCACAGGCACTCTCCTCATCTTTGCACAAAGTTTCCATTCACTTGTCATGTTGATCTTCTTCTCACTCTTCTGCCTTAGAATCTGTATTTCCAGATAACTCCCGAGCATCCAGAGTACTGAGCAATGAGATCTTTTTTTCTTCTTATTGATTGGCTTCTTTTTCTCCCAGTGCTATCCTTGGTTTTAACTAATGAGTCTTGGGGTACATAGCCATTTTTAAAATTTTTCTTT
>NW_021897742.1:0-606 GCF_006229205.1 Suricata suricatta
CTGACGATTATTGTATCACTGGACACAATAAAGCTTCTCACAGTGACATATGCAGTAGTTCAAGAAGGACCAACACTTCAGCCTGATCAGGATCTTGGACCATAATTCTTTTAAATTATGTTTATATACAGTAATTGTATATGAAGTGACTTTTCTCACACACACAATCACACACACACACACACACACACACACACACCCCTTTTCTCCTGATTCCAACCTATGCAAATGACATCTTAGGCAAACCTCAAGCAAGCAAATAAAAATAAACAATATCACAACAAAACTGAATGTGTGCTCTGTGAAAGAAAGACTCCTCTAGCTTTCTTGTTAAGAGTGAGTCACCACCCCAGCAAGTGGACAGTACTTATGGATTCCGCTCCTGAAGGGACAGAGACACCTCCCCATCCCTCCCCATCTGAGAGCCTGGCTGATGAGCCCTGTGCTCTTGGGATGAGGCACCAAGATGGCAAATGTAGGCCTCGGGGATTTCCAGGCCCACAGCTGGCCTGACTCACTGGTGTGGTATCTGCGCCTTCCATTGTCATGGCAAGAAGAAGGTGGCAGGAATGGATATTTGTATCCTGAGACCAGCATACCTACTTA
>NW_021897743.1:0-606 GCF_006229205.1 Suricata suricatta
TTTTGAAAAATTTAAAGCAGTCAGTGCAGTTTGGATTGCTAGAATTGTATTTCTCATCGATCACTTTAAGTATGTATTTCTAACCTTCACATTTACTTCATGTTAGAGTTCTTTATGTAGTTTCCATAAAACGCTGTCATTTATGAATTGTTCAAATTTTCTTAGCTTCCTACACATTCTTCTCAAAGGCAATTCCCACTTATATAAGTTAACTAAAATCATTTCTCTTAATAAGAATCTGTCCAATTACAGTATGTCATGGAAGAGATACTAATTGTTTCTCATTAAAAGATTTCCCATGATATCAATAGGTGTTCTGCAATCTAAAAATAAACCTTACTATTTCTATGTGGCAAGGGCCACAATATGGTATTTTGGTGTTCTAAACAAAAATTTTGTTGGACTAAATGGCTGTAAAATTCATTAATTAGATACAGAAAATACATGTTTCTTGAAAAGTATTTAGCACGTTAACTTTCTTGATAATAGATGAAAGATTCTGTGTTCTTCTAGTCATTGCTGGAGGTTGCTGAGAGAAGAAGGGATTAAATCATTATGAAATATGAGCTAGTGTCTTCTTTGTATCAGGGGGCGAGTGGTTCTTTT
>NW_021897744.1:0-606 GCF_006229205.1 Suricata suricatta
CAATGTTATATGTTGATTATTTCTCAAAGTGGGAAGGGGGAAAAGGGAAATAAAACACATTGCATTTTCCAACTCCTGGAGAAAAATTTTTTCCATCCATACTCCAGGCTATATCAAATGATTGTGTGAGGTATTTAGCTCTGGGGCCACCATTGTAAAGCCTCACACCCTTTAGCCCACCTAATTTCACTACAAACACTTATCCACCTTGTCTCTCTTGCTTGACTGCCTCAGGCTTTTGAGACTCACACACAGCCCAGAAAATTCAAATGTGGAGGTCATTCTCTCCACGACTCTTTTAGCCAATAGGTGAAAGGAGTTGGTAAATCCAAGTCCGACGTTCCTGCTCTCTGGTGGGACAACTCTGAGGCACATTCTAAAATACGACTCAGGGGCGCCTGGGTGGCTCAGTCGGTTAAGCGTCTGGCTTCGACTCAGGTCATGATCCCACGGTTCGTGGGTTCGAGCCCCGCGTTGGGCTCTGTGCTGGCGGCTAGCTCAGAGCCTGAAGCCTGTTTCAGATTCTGTGTCTCCCTCTCTCTCTCTGACCCTCTCCTGCTCGCGCTGTCTATGTCTCTTAAAAATAAATAAAAAGCATTAAAAAAA
>NW_021897745.1:0-1366 GCF_006229205.1 Suricata suricatta
GCACGCGTGCCTGCGCTGTGGCTGTGGCCAGGACGCAGAGCCCCGGGTTAGGGCCTAACGCGCAGTTAGCGCAGCGGAGCTCACCGCGCTGCAGTTGTTGGCTTGGGCGGCCGTGACTGAGGACCAAGGGCCGCTGCTCAGACAGGAGAGAGGTGCTTCCCTCCCACGGTTCCTGGGCCGGAAGTCCTACCGCGGGGCCCGGGATGGACCTGAGGCCCGGCGCCTTGGCGTGCAGGTGGCCGCTTCTCACCACGTCCTCGTGCGGTCTTCCCTCTGTGCGCGGGGCCCTGGGGCTCGGTCCTGCCCACGGCTCCTCTTTTTGTGAAGACGCCCATCTGACTGGGCCAGCGCCGCTGCAGTGGCCGCTCTAACTTCACTTCCCCGAGGCCCCGTCTCCAGATGTAGTCACGCTCCGGGGTCCTGGGCCTCAGGGACTCAACATGTGACTCTGGGGACACACAGCTCAGCCCACAGCACGTACTTCTCATTTCCTGTTTGTTCCATCAAAAGTCCGGCTGTGTTAAAGCCCTGCAGTGATGCTCTCCCACTGAGCACCAGATTTTATCCGTGTACGTTGGTGACTTCAACCTTTCATGCTTGAAATGATGCCACGCCCGTGGAACAGGTGCAGGGGTAAAGAGAGAGCAGGCACAGGGGTGAGGAGGGAGCGGGCGCAGGGGTGAGGAGGGAGTGGGTGCAGGGATAAGAGCAAATGCAGGGGTGAGATGAGAGCAGGTGCAGGGGTGAGGAGAGCAAGCACGTCATTACTCTTTATCTCTCGCTGACCCCATGGAGAATAACTTGGGGAGCCCGCCCCTCACCCTGAGCACCTCAGTGCACCTCCCGAGGACGAGAACGTTCTCTCACAAAACCCTCGTATGTCCGTGACGTTCAGGAAAGTCCGTGTCGATGTGATGCTGTCACCTAACGTGCGGCCACGTTCGACACCTGCACTGTGCCCGTGACCTCCTTGGCAGCCGCCTGCTGCCGCGCCTAGTGTCCTCCCCCCCCACCTTTCACGTGTTTTGTGCCGCCTGAGGGGAGAATAGGGCCCCAGCGAACACATGTGGGTTCCAAACAGTCCAGGCTCAAAGCAGGTGAACGTACAGGCCTAAATTAATTGCCAACCTTATTTTATTTTTGTAAATGAATTCTTTTTAATGTTTATTTTTTTTTTGAAAGAGAGACAGCATAAGCGGGGACAGGCAGAGAGAGAGAGAGGGAGACACAGACTCCGAAGCAGCTCCAGGCTCCGAGCTGTCAGCACAGAGCCTGACATGGGGCTCGAACTCACAAAGATCATGACTTGAGCTGAAGTTGGATCCTTAATCAGCTGAGCCACCCAGGCCAGCCACCCCATTTTATT
>NW_021897746.1:0-606 GCF_006229205.1 Suricata suricatta
CATTGCCAACAACAGTGCATGGGCATTCTCTTTTCTACACATCCTTAGCAACACTTGTTATTTCTTATCTTTTTGGTAATAGCCTGTCTGAAAAATGTGAGATAATATATCATTGTAGTTGTGATTTGCATTTCCCTGATAATTAGTGACATTGAACATCTTTTCATGGGCCTGTTGGCCATTTTTATGTCAGATCCTCTGCCTGTTTTTAATTGTATTGGTTTTTTTTGTTGTTGTTGATGATGTCATTGGGTTATATGAGTTTTTTCAATATATTTTGGATGTTGATATTAATATTTAAAATTTCTATTTATTTCTGCTTTGGCTTTGGTAGTTTGTACATTCTATGTCTTTTGATAGTAGAACTCAGTCCTGTACATTTAAAGTAATTAAAAATAGGTAAATACTGCCATTTTATTAATTGTTTTCTGGCAGTTTTGTAGTTATTTCCTATTGCTTTCTTCTCATCTTGCTCTTTGTTCTTACAATTTGATATCTTTCTTGGATGTTATGTTTAGATACCATTCTCATTATCTTTTGTGTTTCTCCTTTTTAGATTTTTGCTTTGTGGTAATCATCATAACCATGGTTATATATATAATACAT
>NW_021897747.1:0-606 GCF_006229205.1 Suricata suricatta
GCTGGCTTTTCAAATTAAATCTGACTTTAAGAATGTGAAAACCGGGGTAGGGATGGCACCTGGTTGGCTCAGTTGGTTAAGTGTCCGACTTTGTTGCAGGTAATGATCTCATGACTCACGAGTTCAAGCTTCGGGCTCTGTGCTGACAGCTCAGAGTCTGGAGCCTGCTTTGGAGTCTGTGTCTCCCTCCCTCTCTGCCCCTCTCCCGATCCAGCTCTGTCTCTCAAAAATAAATAAACATTTAAAAAATGCAAAAATGAATAGTAGAAAATTGGTAACTATCTCCCATGACTGTAACAGACTCCCCAGGAATGATAAGTAATGACTATATGTTGGCAAATAAGAATTTTGTTCAAGTCTCTATTTTTTTTCCTCTGAGGAATACACAAAAATAATTATTAAATTACAATAAATTTCTTTCTTTTACTGTATTTATAAATATTTATTTATTTATTGAGAGGGAGAGGGAAAGGGAGAGAGTGCAGGGCAGAGAGAGAGAGAGAATCCTAAGAAGTCTCTGCACCATCAGTTCAAAGCCTGATGCCAGGCTCCAAATCAGGACCCCGGGATATCATGACCTGAGTCATAACCCAGAGTCGGGCACTT
>NW_021897748.1:0-606 GCF_006229205.1 Suricata suricatta
CAAATTGGGGCTTGTGGTTTTTACCTGAAGCGCAGCTCCAGCTCACCTGAAGCAGAGCAAGAGCTCAGCAGGGCTCCAGCTCACCTGTTGTGGGACTCAAATTCATGAATCATGGGATCATGACCTCAGCCAAAGTCAGATGCTTAATGACTAAGCCACCCAGGGACCCTGCAAGCTCGTTTCTATTATTGTACAGATAAGCAGGCAGACAAACAGAAAGGTGGGTAGATGGGTAGAGGGTGGATGAATGAATAGGTAGATGGGTCAAAGTATGGATGGGTGAGTGGGTGAGTGAGAAGATGTTTGGGTCAATGGTTGGATAGTTGGATAGGTGGATGATCAATTGGATAGATGGGTTGGTGTATAGATAGAAGAGTAAATTGATGAATGATGAGTGGATGGATACACACACACATTCTAAATCAAATTTAAACATACTAGCAGCCTATTTATTTTGGCATAAAGTAAAGAAATACTAACTCATATAATGTAGGCAGGCAAGGTAGGATATACCCAAATTTAGGTTAAAGTCTGTAAAACTTATGACCCAGCAATAGCATTGCTGGGGATTTACCCAAGAGAGACAGAAATGCTGATGCATAGGAG
>NW_021897749.1:0-606 GCF_006229205.1 Suricata suricatta
GGGGGGGGGGGGGCCTCCGTGACGCAGGGTCAGCCTGCACTCTCTCACCATGCGCTGCACTCTGCCAGCTGCGAGGGAACGGCTGACTCTGAAGGTCCACGGGCTTCACTGTGACTGTCACTGGGCGCCTCTCAGAGTCGCCAGAAGGTGGTGGACCAGAAGCCCTAAGCCGCGCTTCTCCGCCCACCGTGGAACCTTGGGCAAGTCCCTTGACCTCTCTGAGCCTCGGTTTCCCCAACATATTTGGAGTCCAGACACCCTTGCTGAGCACCTCACACGGACTCACCTCTAGCCCGCTTCCGTCAGTTTCCCCAACTCCATGAAACCACCCCGAGAGGACGCAGGATTCTCCTCCCCGTGGGATGAGCACAGTGTTCAAGATGGGAAGACAAGACATGCGCTGCTGACACACCGCAGGTGGGGAGGACCAGGGGACACTGTCCCCTTGCAAACACACCATGGGATGCGCGCTTCTCATCAGAGGGAAGAGAGTGGTGGTGGGGGGAAGGAAGGGCAGAGAAGGAACTCCCCCTGGGCTGCACAGGGTGCAGGGGCTCAGGAGAGGCGAGGATGGGTGCCCGGCTCCCCTCCCCCAACCAGAAGGCC
>NW_021897750.1:0-606 GCF_006229205.1 Suricata suricatta
CTTGGGTACGTATTGCTACATGGATTGATTTAGAGGAATCTCTGTACAGAGACAAGGCCAGAATCTTGTATCTTGGAATATGAACCCTTGACTGTGTCCTAAGCTAAATCAGTAAATCGTTTTCTCCAACATAATTTGAGATCTCTTTTTATTTTTTTCTGCCCTTGCTACTTTATCAGATGTTCTGAAAAATTTCACCTTGAAATATTCTGCTCTGTTCCTGATTTACAACAGCTCACCCACACATCCGTCTTTTTGTCACTCATGGTGGGATGAATAGCATAATGGAGGCCATCCAACATGGTGTGCCCATGGTGGGGATTCCTGTCCTTAGAGAACAGGCTGAAAACATGATCCGAGTAGAAGCCAAAATGTTTGGTGTCAGTATCCAGTTAAAGCAGATCAAGGCAGAGACATTGGCTCTGAAGATGAAGGAAGTCATAGAAGACAAGAGGTATGGAGATCTCTGGGGTTGTGGTCACTTAGGCTGAATGAAGACATCAAATACGAAGGGTGCTGTGTGGCACACTTTTGCAATAACAGCTTGAACTTCCAGGACATGGAATATGTATGTGATGCTAATATCTGACCTTTTGCCTTTGAGAG
>NW_021897751.1:0-606 GCF_006229205.1 Suricata suricatta
TTTTTTTTTTTTTTTATGTCAGCTCTCTTTACAAGTGCTTATGAAAATGAGTTGGTACCTTGTTGTAATAAGTAGCCTGATTTGATAGCTTGACCGAGCAGGGCTACGTATGACCACAGCTGGGGTAGAAAGCCTCAGAAATCAGAGATGTCCTTCACAAATAGAATCTTACCTAAGTATATGACCCAGTACCTTAGGAATTCACACCCTGATGTGGAATTCTGCTACAATCAATTTATACATGTTTGAAACCAAAGATGTTGTGCATTAAGTACACTGAGCAGGCTACTCCCAGAGTATAAGTCACATTTAGAAATTCATTAACTCATGTCTGCCAGTTATTACAGTAGGCTCCAAAATTAATTTGTTGAGGTGCCCCCTAGTGGTACTGGAGTTAAGTGCAAGTCAGTAATTGTCAACCTGGAAGAACCAAACCCTGGACCAGAGCATTTGGTAGGTTACAAATTACAATCTGATTTAACAGATCTTCATTTCAATATATTAGGTTCCAAAGGAATAGTATTATAACAGCTTGGAATTCTAATGGAATTGAGACTACTGAGGGAAATTTTTAAAACAAAAATAGCAATCATTATGCTTGATAAT
>NW_021897752.1:0-606 GCF_006229205.1 Suricata suricatta
TCCATCATTTTGATAAAAGAAGGCAGGGGCCTCCCAGGTGAGATGCAAGAATGTTGGATGCTGGCCGACCTTCCATTGCAAATTCAGGGCCTTCGCTCTGCCTACCTGCTGCTGTCTTAGGATATTCCTTGGTCTGGTCTCTACAGAAAGCCCTCGTTTCCTCTCAAGATATTCACACTCAGGGCTTCATCTCTACAAGGCCTCTAACACCCCTGGAGGCCAATGGTTGGTAATGACTTACCCAAGAGATAATTTTCTTGCATTTTCAAGACCCCAAATCCAAAGGCTTGACCAGTGGGGAAATTTTAGACTCCAGACAGACTCAAGGGAGACTTAGTAGGAGATAAGAAAGCTTTTTGGGGATTCTTAAATCACTTGCAAATAGCAACCTTATTTATTTGCCTGGAACACTTTCAACAGAGTCAAGATTTCCTTTGCATTTAACACCTTTTAATCTTGCACAGGGAAAGGGAGCAAGATAGAGAGTAAAGAGAGCAAGAAGCCTCAAGATTGATGCTGTGAGTCCACATACTTAGATATGCCCTTACATAAAGGCATTCGATGCTGTGCAGAGGGCAAAGCCGCTGCCGAGAATCTGCTTCAATT
>NW_021897753.1:0-606 GCF_006229205.1 Suricata suricatta
GGCACTCTTGAGTGACTCAATGAAGAGATTTTCAAAAAGTCTCTCCAATGTACTCCATGAGCAAAATTAGAGGAAATACTGCCCGGACATATACCAGAATCAATGCTATGGCAATACGACCTGTCACACAGAGAGCTGAAAGTGACAAAGGAAGTAGTCTTGCCAATTAAAAATCTGAACTTCCCATTTCACATACAAGCAAGCCATTTTCAAATACATACAAATTCAATATACAAAGCTAGTATACCTTCGACTATATTGGAAGCTAACCTGGTGACTGTCAACTCTTATTTATGGTTTGTTTCCAGCCACCCTCACTAAAATCACTTGTTCCTATAAGAAATATATATCTGAAATTCAGGTGAACAAGTGAATTCTTTAGTCTTTGAGGGCACGTTTGGAAATGGAGCAGTAATCGGTCACTGCTCCTGCACGACCCCACACCAATCAGACTCCAGGGTTCAGTTCCTTGGAATGAGAACCTCATAGCCTCAGGAACATTGAGAGCCATGCCTTTCATCAGTATCTGTTCTCAGAATACGCTTTAACAGGAAAGCGTCCTTAACCTGGTGAGGAGACACACATCACAACCTCCATTTTCTTCCT
>NW_021897754.1:0-606 GCF_006229205.1 Suricata suricatta
TAATGTTCATAGCCTTCGGCAAATACTTCAAAAGAGTAATATTATGTAGTCCAATATATTAATTCCTGGTCAACTGTATAGAAAAGCAGGGGAAGTTAAAACAGTGTTGGAAGATGGTAGCTTTAGGGTGTTGAAACAATGATAGTTTTAGGTGTTGAAACACACACACACACACACACACACACACACACACACACACACACTCCCTCCCATTCAAAGGAGGAAATAAATGCTGGAAACAAACACGGAAAACACTGTGTACAGTATTACCCCAGTAAGCCCCTTATACATAATAAAGTCTTTATTTGCCATATAATTATATTAGTACTCTTATTCTCTAAGCCACAATAAACTTAAAATACACTTATTTTTTAAAAAGAACAACCCTTTCATACCTCAGCACTCACATTTTACTATGAAGGCACATATACCTTCCTGTTTATTTTCCCCTCTCAATATCAGATTTATGGGACTATATTGGGCCTGTTGATCTGACAGCACTAGCACTCTGCAGGGCCTGATTTTTTGTGTTTGTCCTTCTCTTTACCTTAAAGAAGCCCTTTTCTAAAGGAATGAGCAAATTAATTGGTTTCGTCCTCTTTCCAT
>NW_021897755.1:0-606 GCF_006229205.1 Suricata suricatta
TCCAGTGACCCTCTGTTCGTTCTCCATACTTAAGAGTCTCTTATGTTTTCTCCCCCTCCTTGTTTTTATATTAATTTTTGCTTCCCTTCCTTAATGCTCATCTCTTTTGTATCTTAAAGTTTTCATATGAGCAAAGTCTTATGATATTTGTCTTTCTCTGACTAATTTCGGTTAGCATAATACCCTCTGGTTCCATCCACATAGTCACAAATGGCAAGATTTCATTTTTTTTTTGATTTCCAAGTAATATTCCAGTGTGTGTGTGTGTGTGTGTGTGTGTGTGCACGCACACGCGCGTATGTATACACACACCACATCTTCTTTATCCAGTCATCCATCAATGGACATTTGGACATTTGGGCTCTGTCCACACTTTGGCTGTTGTTGACAGTGCTGCTGTAAACAACGGGGTGCATGTGTCCCTTCGAATCAGCACTCCTGTGTCCCTTGGATAAATACCGAGTAGTGCCACTGCTGGGTTGTAGGGTAGTTCTGTTTTTAATTTCTTGAGGAACCTCCACTGTTTTCCAGAGCGGCTGCACCAGTTTGCATTCTCACTAGCAGTGCAGCATCCTTGGTCCTGTTATCGTTATGAGGAGATCGTCA
>NW_021897756.1:0-1366 GCF_006229205.1 Suricata suricatta
TGCCAATAATGATAGGCGCTAATGATTGGATCACTGTACCTGTGGCAGTTTCCCATAACTCCCCCTTCCCAAAACCCATTAAAGCCCTACCCACCTTTGTTCGGGGCTCTCAGCACTGATCCACTGCGCTGGTAAAGTCTGTGAGCCCAAGCCTGAGCCTGTAATAATAATAAAGCCCTCTGCTTTTGCATGCATGACTCAGTCTCCCCGGCAGCCTCTGGTTTTTGGGGACGATACTGAGATCTGGGCAAAACAGCAGCACTGACAATACCTCTCATCCACTGACAGTTCTAACGTCCCAAAGGCATCATATCTGTGTGCCAATGAGGGGCACACAGAGGTCATAATTGGAGTTACAAATGGCCGTTGTAGTGAGTGTGGGGGTCTCATCCTGTGGGAAAGCCTCTGCACCGGTCAGCCTAACTCAAACCTGGTGGTGCTGCTGGGGGCCTGGCATGATCCTCTCATTTCCCCCCAGTGTCTGTTTGGCAGGCTATACTGTTAGCATTAGAAACACGGAAACAGAGCCTCTGGGCTCGGAAGTGACCTGGTCCCGGTTCCCTGGTGCCTCAGTGGACACCTCAGGGTGCACATTTAGGATTCTGACTCAGGGCGCGCACTCAGGATTCCGACTCAGGGCACACACTCAGGATTCTTACTCCAAGGCCAGGGCGCCTCCACCCCTGGGACTCTGCTTTAGGGAGGAAGAGATCTGACATTGGAAATACGATGTTATAAATCAAGATTTAAGTGACAACTTGAAATCATGTGGGAAGAGGTCTCTGTGCTCTCGAAGAATGAGACAGACAAGTGTCACATTAGCGATAGGAGAGAGCGATGCCATTTCTTTGTCAAGAAAGGCATCGTTCACTAATGCCCAAGAGGCCAAGTCTCCCTGGCCCTTGCCCAGTGGCAGAGGGGTGATGGGTACCCACGAGGGGACGTCCTGCTGGAGACAGTAATCGCCTGGGCACTGGGCGTGCCTGCCTGTTTTCACCATCTCACCTTGGGTGAGGTGTGGGGAGGCCAGATGCAGAGAAGGAGCCTGGAGTTTTATAGTGCTCTGGAGAGAACATGACACGGGGAGGCCCTGAGGTTGGTCATGAGGCGGAGGGAGAAGAGGGAACTCTGGGCAAGTGCCTGTGGAGGTGACCCTTGGACAACACAGGCTTGAACTGCATGGGGCCACTTACATGCAGATTTTTCTTGATACATAGAGCACAGTGTTGTATATGTATTTTCTCTTCCTTATGCTTTTCTTGATGATTTCTCTAGTTTACTTAATTGTAAGAATACAAAATGTAACACATATAACACACAAAGTATGTGTTAATCAACTGGTTAGGCTAAGGCTTCTGGTCAACAG
>NW_021897757.1:0-605 GCF_006229205.1 Suricata suricatta
GTGTTCCTAGATAGGTTTCAGTGCAAAATTTCTAGAAGTGTGCCTTGACCCACGTGCTACTGTGATGCATCGGACAGCCACTAGATGAAGGGGTAGATGAGATTTCAGAGCTTAACATCCCTAACAAAGATTCAGAAACTCTGGGAAAGTTAGATTCCGTTCTTAAGTGTTTAGTGATCAGAAACATACATGCAAGATCCTTATATCACTTTATCATCTTCATACAGAATGCCTAGAAATATATAAAAATAATTTGCATTTCTAAGATTACATTAAAATATAAAAAATTAAATAATGGATGGAATAGGGTAAGAATAACTGAAACATTTTCATGTTACTCCTATTAATAATCCAAGTAATCTCATAATATAAAAATAATAAATACTGACAATTTGGGTATTTTAAATACATTCTCTAAGGTTCAGGTAATTTTCAAAATTTTTTTTTCATTGTGCCTTATAAGGAGTGTTTTTTAACTATCACTAGGAAGAAAAATAATGGTATATTTGTATATATGTGTATGTGTGCCTCTAGAGAAAAAAACATGAACAAGTGATACAAATTTTGACATGGTAGAGGTGCCTGGGTGGCTCAGTCGGTTGAGC
>NW_021897758.1:0-605 GCF_006229205.1 Suricata suricatta
CTCACCCGTTCTCCTTCCCACCCTCCCTCTCATGGATTCTCATCACCTTCTTTACACATAAAGGCCAACCTCATGCTCATCCAGAGCCTCACTGCTTATTTACATGAACAAAGTTTCTCCATACTTGGTCTCTAAAAGCCAAAAATAGAAAGATTGGCACTGACCTGTCTCATTCTAGCAAAAAGGATTCATTTGTTAAGGCACCTGGATGGCTCAGTCAGTTGAGCATCCAACTTCTAGTTTTGGTTCAGGTCATGATCTCAAGGTTCATGAGTTCGAGCCCTGCATCAGGCTCTGTGCTGACAGCATGGAACCTGCTTGGGATTCTCTCTCCTTCTCTATCTCACTCTCTCTCTCTCTCTCTCTCTCTTCTTCTCCCTCTCTCTTCCCCTCCCCTGCCCATGCTCTCTCTCTCTCTCAAAAATAAATTTACATAAAACAAAAACTCATTTGTGGATTCATAAACTAATTTTTAAAACCCCACATCCATCCCATTAAGGGGTCTATTTCCAATAAGATCATGTTTTATGTTTAATAATCATCTTTCACATTTTGTGAGCATTAATAATCCTAGGCTTTGAACAGTTTGAGTATGACCAGCACCC
>NW_021897759.1:0-605 GCF_006229205.1 Suricata suricatta
GCCCTACCTCTGAAAGTGAACAGGCTTCTTTGCCTCTGCAAGGAGGGCAGAGCCCCAAAGCTTTTCCAGCAGTCCCCAAATTGCCATTGGCTGCTGCTCTCACCAATGTCCATCTTGACTTCCCTAGCTGTGTCCCGATGGCACGTGCCGCAAAGAGTCAGGGTCTTGAAGTTCTCCTGAAGAATGACTTAGGACAGAAGAGGGAGGAGTACTGTATGTGACCTGATGTGGTCTTGAGCTGTGTGGCCAAGGCTACAGGTTGGGGATGATGGTGGTCCTGTACCACCAGTGGTGCTCCATGAAGGTGGCCGGTAGCCATGTGACAACTTCCCCTCCTTGAGGAGGGGTGTGGTGGGGTGATGGAGAAGACTGGATTGAAGATATGGTATACGGTGATGTATGGAGGTATCTGTGGTTGAAAGGCACCCAGGAAAAGGGCCTGCAGCAGCGTGGCCCCTGGCACGGAGGTGAAACCAGGGGATGAGCCCTCCTTCCTGTTCATAACCCCCATCGTGTTTCTCTTCAGCCTCCTTAGCCATGCACTTGAAGATTTCTTTCTTCTGAAGGGTGAAAAGCTAGGTGGGTTGCTCCATTAGGATCCCACC
>NW_021897760.1:0-605 GCF_006229205.1 Suricata suricatta
CACCTCCGGCTGCTGCGGCCGCACCTTGAAGGGGTCACTGTTCGAGGACACGGAGGGAGCGTGTTGAGAGCGCACCCGCAGGAAGCAAGGATTCACGCTGGCCGTGCGTGGTCCTCTGGCCCTTCCATTCCCGAGGCTCCGCTCAGAATGAACCCCCTCGGATTCCCCGCGAAAATCCTTTGAATCACGCAAATTATACACCCCTCCGAATGATTTCAGGATTTGAAACGGCCACCCAGTTTGTAAGTCCCTCGCTGCCACCAGGAGCAAGTCAGTGCGGGGCTGTCACAGGGCTTTAGGTACCATCAGACCTTCGAAGCCTGTCTTCAGTGGTCTCAGAGCACCGAGAGGATGCTTGGTTTGGTGCGTTTTGCAGCTAGCCAGGAAAGAGACCAAGGGAGAAAGAAAATCAAGGCTCGTGGTAGAAATAGAGAAGGAACAGGGAATAGTGGAGGAGAGAAAAATAGGGTCACAGACTGTCCTTGGGGTGTGGATCATGAAAATCAAAAGGTGTCCCCCAGAAATGGAGCCTTCGGCTTGATTCATACACACAATGACTGTTCTCAGATAGCCTCGGACAAATGCTCCGACTTTTAGGGCCATGG
>NW_021897761.1:0-605 GCF_006229205.1 Suricata suricatta
TTTAAAGCAGAGCTCATACCCATTCTTCTCAAACTATTCCAAAAAATAGAAATAGAAGGAAAATTTCCAAACTCATTCTACGAAACCAGCATCACTGTGATACCCAAACCAGCGACCCAGCCAAAAAAAGAGAACTACAGACCAATATCCTTAATGAATACAGATGCAAAAATACTCAACAAGATACTAGCAAATTGAATTCAGCAGCATATAAAAAGAATTATCCATCATGATCAAGTGGGATTCATTCCTGGGTTACAGGACTGGTTCAATATCTGCAAATCCATCAATGTGATCCATCACATTAACAAAAGAAAGGATAAAAACCATATGATCCTGTCGATAGATGCAGAAAATGTATTTGACAAAATATAGCACCCTTTCTTAATAAAAACCCTTGAGAAAGTTGGAATAGAAGGAACTTACCTATACATTATAAAAGCAGTTTATGAAAAGCCCACAGCCAATATTATCCTCAATGGGGAAAAACTGAGAGCTTTCTCCCCAAGATCAGGAACACGACAGGGGTTTCCACTCTCACCACTGTTGTTGAACATAGTGCTGGAAGTCCTAGCATCAGCAATCAGACAACAAAACGAAATAAA
>NW_021897762.1:0-605 GCF_006229205.1 Suricata suricatta
GATGCATAGGAGCACATGTACCCCAATGTTCATAGCAGCAATGTCAACAATAGCCAAAACATGGAAGGAGCCTAAATGTCCGTCACCTGATGAGTGGATCAGGAAGATGTGGTATATATTCACGATGGAGTACTACATGGCAATGAGAGGGAATGACATATGGCCATTTGTAGGAAAGTGGATGGACCTCGAGGGTGTCATGCTGAGTGAAGTAAGCCAGGCAGAGAAAGACAGAAACCATATGTTTGCACTCATAGGTCTAACAGGAAAACATGAGAGACCTAATGGAGAACCAGGGGGAGCGGAGGAGGGACAGAGAGTTGGGGAGAGAGTGGGATGCAAAACTTGAGAGACTATTGAATGCTGAGAGTTGAAGGGGAAGGGGGAGGGGGGGAAAGGGGTGGTGGTAATGGTGGAGGGCACTTGTGGGGAAGAGCACTGGGTGTTGTATGGAAAACAACTTGACAATAAAATATTGAAAAAAAAAAGAGATGCCTAATTAACACCAACATCAAGTCTAAAATAAAGTGTGTTTTCAAGTATCTTCTACACCTATATTAGCTGTTGTGAATGTTAAAAATAATAATAGTAATGAACACAAAGCT
>NW_021897763.1:0-605 GCF_006229205.1 Suricata suricatta
GTTGGGACATATCTTATTTCTTTATTTCTTTAATTTTTGTAATGTTTATTTATATTAGAGAGAGAGAGAGAGAGACAGAGTGTGAGTGGGGCCGGGGCAGAGAAAGAGGGAGACAAAATCCAAAGCAGGCTCCAGGCTCCCAGCAGTCAGCACAGAGCCTGACGCAGGGCTCAAACCCACAAGCTGTGAGATCATGACGTGAGCTAAAGTTGAGTGTTTAACCCACTGATCCACCTAGGCACCCTTATTTTATATATTTAAATGTATTGTTAACTTCCAAGGGAGTAAAGAAGCAGTGCGAACTCTATTCCTGTGAAGTGTCAAGTTTACATAGAGAAATACTTAAAAATCTATAGGAAAGCATATTCATTATAGAATGTTTGGGTGATTTTTAGTCCACTTGGTAATACCTCTAGAGATTTGGGTTATTCTTTTAATGTATTGCTACCATATAAGAGCACAAAAAGAAAAGCAACTTTTCCAAGTGGGCTGTGATAAAATGCCACTGACATTGTTGTAAGGGTCTCCCTTTCATTTGTGTTACCCCAGAAGTTGACTCTGAGACAGGTAGTTGAGTGCAGGGAGTTTATTTGGGAAGTAGTCTC
>NW_021897764.1:0-605 GCF_006229205.1 Suricata suricatta
GTGTATGTTATATCATGCTGGGATAATTTGGTTTTAATGGGAAAAATATTACGTTATATGAACTCAGGAATGGGATTCACATTTTTCTGTTTAAAAGCTATCTCATTTGGCTAACATTTTTGGAGATGGTATTTTAGCAACAAAATTGGCACATATAACAACATTTTTTAATAATGGATTTGGATCTACAGGAAAAAAGTAATGCTATATTTCAAGATGCTGGATATATCCAACAGTTACAAAACACTTTTAAGTAATCACCATGGTTACTATATGTTCTCCACATTTTGCAACCCAGGAAGAGAACATCATTAGGAAAGACAGCCTGAATGGAGTAAAATTAAAGATATTAATGATAATGATATTACAAGTCTCTGTTTCAAACTTCAAACATTTCCAATAAAGAACTTTGAAAGACCAAGAAAAAGCACTTAAAGAAAAGATCCACTTGTTTTTCAAAATCCTGAATCCATATTTGTGTTAAAGTTGATGCCCAAAGAAGAAAACTACTTACTAATGCTTTGTGATTCAAATACACTGCAGAATGATTATAAATTTATCACCAGTTTGAAGATTAAAGAAAAATCTGCTAATAATTTCAGTTG
>NW_021897765.1:0-605 GCF_006229205.1 Suricata suricatta
TGGGATGGTAACCTCTTCTCCGCTGCGGGTGCCAGCAGCTGAAGAAACCCAGCTTTCATCCGTCACCAAAGAGACCCCCAGAAGAAATAAAAAGGCTGTGGAAAATGACAACAGTGAAGAAATGGTACATCTGGATGTAAAAGTTAGTAAGGCAGCACGTTCTAACGGAAGCACCAGAAAACTGAAGAGTGCTAAAGTCGGGGCTTCTGAAAACACAGGGCAGAAGCAAGGTGGAGAAAGCAAGCTTTCGCCCGTCACCATACAGACCCCTAGAAAAGCTAAAAAAGAGGTGGAAAGGGCCGCCAGTGTGGAAACGGCGGTCCACAAAGATGGGAGTGCTGGGGAAGCAGCACATTCCGTCAGAAGCTCCAGAAAACTGAAAGGTGCCGACGAAGGGGCTTCTGGGAGCGCAGGATTCACGCCGGAACCCATGTGTGTTGACGAGGCGGCGCCTGTCCAGCAGGACAGAAGGGCTAAGAAGGGAGAAGTCAGCACACTGCCTGGTGCGGAAAACTCTCAACTGGACACATCCCAGCTGGCTCTTAAGACCGGATCGGAGCTGCCTGGGAAACGATGTCAAATGAGAAAAAATCCACCTGGAGATG
>NW_021897766.1:0-605 GCF_006229205.1 Suricata suricatta
GTTTGAGATTGGTCATCCTACCATATAGTCTGCAGTGTAAGAAATATATGTTTTATTCAAAATCAAACATAGACATGTTAAATTTGTATAGTCCCCCTCTCACATCTATAAAAGAATAAATCAAACAGTAAACCTCATTAATGAGTGATGATAATAAAGATAAACTTAAAGCTATCTATATTTAAGGACACTTATGAGACTGTATCTCCAACTTCTACCAGTTACTAGTTAAAATATAAATTTCAAAAGATGTTATACCTCAGCCATTCTCACTACTAGAAACACACTCCTAAAATTTTATGATCTGCTGCTGGTAAGTTAAGGTAATCTTTTAAAATAATAAACTGCATTGAGTTGCTGTAAATGCAGAGGATTGCACAATTATTTCAGATTTTAAATCTTCCCAACACACACACACACACACACACACACACACACACACACACACACTGATGTACCACAGCATTACTTCTCAGTAGTTTGACTTACTTGGAGAAAATGCTTTAGAAAAGTCACGCAAGGTGGTGGAAGAAAAGAAGGAAAAGAGTTCACCTTAAATTTAATCAATTGCAGCATTCCATCTTATGTTTTAGTTTCTTATACTC
>NW_021897767.1:0-2954 GCF_006229205.1 Suricata suricatta
AAATTGAGTGAATTCATCACCACCAAACCAGCCCTATACTAAATCCTAAGAAGGAATCTATGAGAAAAATATAGCAAGGAATATAAGACACCAGAGACATCAATACAAACATGAGCTCTACAAAGAACACAATGAATCTAAACCCACATTTTTCAATAATAACATGGAATGTAAATGGACTGAATGCTCCAATCAAAAGGCAGAGTAACAGAATGGATAAAAAAAAACAAAATCCACCTATTTGCTGCTACAAGAGACTCACTTTAGACCTGAAGATACCTTCAGATGCTAAGTAAGGGGAGGGATAAATATCTACCATGTGACTGGACGCCAAAAGAAAGCTGGAGTAGCCATACTTATATCAGATAAACTGGACTTTAAAGTAAATACAGTAACAAAAGATGAAAAACATTATGTAATAAGTACAAAGTCTCTACATCAGGAAGAGCTAACAATTATAAACATTTATGCACCAAATTCGGGAGCATCCAAATACATAAAACAACTAATCAGAAACAGAAACAATCTCATCGATAAGAATGTTCTAATTGCAAGAGACATTAATACTCCACTTACAACAATGGTTAGGTCAACCAGAAAGAAAATCACTAAAGAAACAATGGATCTGAATGACACACTGGAACAGATGGAATTAATAGATATATTTAGAACTCTGCATCCTGACCCTAGGGAATTCACTTTCTTCTTGAGTGCACATGGCACATTTGTCAAGATTAATCACATACTGGGTCATAAAACAGACTCCCATAAATATAAACAAATTGAGATCATACCATGCACACTTTCAGACACAATGCTATGAAACTTGAAATCAACCACAAGAAAAGTATAGAAAACCTCCAAAAATGTGGTGGTTAAAAAGCACCCTACTGAAGAATTATTGGGCCAATCAGGCAATTAGAGAGGAAATTAAAATAACAACAAACAAAAAAACAAAAACCCCAAAAATACAACAATCCAAACACTCTAGGATGCAGGAAAGGTACTCCTAAAAGGAAAGTTTATTGCAATCTAGTCCTATTTCAAAAAACTAAAAAAAGCACAAAATCAATATCTAACAGAGCACCCAAGAAAACTAGAAAGAGTGCAGCAAGAGCACCTCAAACCCAGGTGAAGAAGAGAAATAATAAAGATCAGGGCAGAAAAAAACAATATAGAATCCAAACAAACAATTGAACAGAATAATGACACTAAGGGTTGGTTTTCTGAAAAAATAAACAAAATTGATAAACCTCTAGCTAGGCTCCTCAGAAAGAAAAGAGAGAACATTCAAATAGACAAAATCATGAATGAAAATGGATCTACTACAACAGATCCCACAGAAATACAAGCAATCATCAGGGAATACTATGAAAAACTATATAATAACAAACTGGACAATCTAGAAGAAATGAACAAATTCCTAAACACACATGCACTACCAAAATTCAAATGGGAAGAGACAGAAAATCTGAACAGACCCATAAACAGTGAAGCAATCAAATCAGTTATCAAAATTCCCCCAAGGAATAAAAGCCCAGGACCAGATGGATTCCCAGGGGAGGACTACCAGACATTTAAAGCAGAGTTAACACCCATCCTTCTCAACTTATTCCAAAACATAGAAATGGAAGGAAGACTTCTGGACTCATTATATAAAGAAGTATCACCTTGATTCCTAAACTAGACAGAGATGCAACAAAAAAAGAGAACTAGAGATGAATATCCTTAATAAATATAGATGCAAAAATACTCAACAAGATACTAGCAAATCGAATTCAGCAGCACATAAAAAGAATTATCCATCATGAACAAGTGGGATTCATTCCAGGATTACAGGGCTGGTTCAATATTCACAAATCCATTACTGTGATACATCACATTAAGAAAAGAAAAGATAAAAACCATATGATCCTGCGCATAGATGCTGAAAAAGCATTTGACAAAATACAACATCCCTTCTTAATAAAAACCCTCAAAAAAGCCGGGATAGAAGGAACTAACTTAAACATCATAAAAGCCATTTATGAAAAGCCCTAGGCTAATATCATCCTCAACGAGGGAAAAACTAAGAGCTTTACCCTGAAATCAGGGAGACGAAAGGGATGTCCACTCTCATCACTGTTGTTTAACATAGTGCTGGAAGTCCTATATTAGCAATCAGATGATAAAAGGAAATAAAAGGCATCAGAATTGGCAAAGATTAAGTCAAACTTTCACTTTTCGCAGATGACATGATACTCTACATGGAAAACCTGAGAGACTCCACCAGAAGCCTTCTAGAACTGATCCATGAATTCAGCAGAGTTGCAGAATACAAAATAAATGTACAGAAATCAGTTGCACTTTTATACACCAAAAATGAAACAACAGAAAGATAAATCAGGAAACGAATCCCATTCACAATTACACAAAAAGCCATAAAATACCTATGAATAAACCTAACCAAAGGTGTAAAAGTCCTCTTTGATGACAACCATACAAAGCTTATGAAAATTATTGAAGAAGACACAAAGAAATGGAAAAACATTCCATGCTCATCAGTCAGAAGAAAAAACATAGTTAAAATGTCATTACTACCCAAAGCAATGTACACATTCAATGCAGTCCCCATCAAAATTGCACTAGCATTCTTCTCAATGCTAGAACAAATTATCTTATAATCCGTATGGAACCACAAAAAATTCCAAATAGCCAAAATAATACTGAAGAAGAAAGCCAAAATTGGAGGCATCACAATCCCAGACTTTAGCCTCTACTACAAAGCTGTCATCATCAAGACAGTATGGTATTGGCACAAAAACAGACACGTGGACCAATGGAATAGAATAGAGAGCCCAGAACTGGACCCACAAGTGTATGGCCAGTTAATCCTTAACAAAGCAGGAAAGAGTATCCAATGGAAAAAAGACAGCCTCTTTAGCAGGTGGTGCTGGGAGATATGGACAGCAACA
>NW_021897768.1:0-1366 GCF_006229205.1 Suricata suricatta
TTTTTTTTTTTTTTTGAGAGACAGAGAGAGACAGTGTGAGCATGGGAGAGTCAGAGAGAGAGGGAGACACAGAATCTGAAGCAGGCCCCAAGCTCTGAGCTAGCTGTCAGCACAGAGCCCAATACGGGGCTTGAACCCACAAACCGTGAGATCATGACCTGCGAAGTTGGATGCTTAACCATCTGAGCCACTCTTTTTGTTTTTTAATTAAAAAAAATTTTTTTTAAATGTTTATTTTTGAAAGACAAAGCATGAGCGGGGGAGGGGCAGAGAGAGAGGGCGACACAGAATCTGAAATAGGCTCAGGCTCTGAGCTGTCAGCACAGAGCCAAACACAGGGCTCAAACTCACAAACCATGAGATCATGACCTGAGTCCAAGTTGGACACTTAAACGATTGAACCACCCAGGTGCCCCCTTAATCTGGCTTCTTTTAAGAATTTCTTTCATCACAGGTTTTAAATAATTTTTTAGTTCTTTTTCATGTGTTTTATGCTTAGTGTTCATTGAATTTTGGGATTGGCGGTTATCATTTTCATCAAATTTGGGGATTTTTTTCAACCTTTACTTTTTCAAATATTCTATTTCTATACCCCAGCTCCTTCTGGGACTCCAATGATACATAAATTAGGCTCTTGAAGTTGTTTCACAATTCTGTGATACTCTATACATCTCTCAGTGGTTGCCCCTGGGGTATTTTGGGGGAGGTAGAAGTGGGGGTGCAGGAGGGCACAAGGGGATGTTTATGTTACTGTATCTTTTTTTTTATCAATTTTTTTAAAATTTATTTTTGGTAGAGAGACAGTGTGAGCAAGAGAGGGTCAGAGATAGAGAGAGAGACACACACACAGAATCCAAAGAGAGGCTCCAGGCTCTGAGCTAACTGTCAGCACAGATTCTGACGTGGGGCTCAAACCCACGAACCATAAGATTATGACCTGAGGCTGAAGTCAGATACTTAACTGACTGAGCCACCCAGGCGCCCCAATGTTGCCATATCTTGAAGTTCACTAACCTTTTCCAAATAACCAAGTTCTGTTTCTTTTGTGCTTAGCAGTTCACTCTCAAATAATCTCCATCCTCTCACATTTTACTATAAGCAGCAAGCAGAAACTAGGCTGAGCCTTCAAATACCTTAGCTGAAAATATCCTTAGTTAAATATGTAAGTTTATCATCTACAAGTTCTGCTTTCCACCCAACATAATAAAACTTAACTAAATTATCTACCACTCTATAAAAAGGATCAACTTTTTGCTAGCATTCAATAACATGTTCCTTATTTCCATCTGAGACCTCACCAGAAGCACCTTGAACATTCCTATTTTCAGCAACATTCTGTTATGACAATCTATATCTTCTCTAAAAC
>NW_021897769.1:0-605 GCF_006229205.1 Suricata suricatta
GCAGTCACTGTCAAAAAACACAGTCAGGGATACCAATTTTTTTTCTTTTTCTTTCCGAGGTTTCAGAGACCTCCCCCCCCAATTTAGCAGAAGTGGCAAACCCGTGGCTCCTGAGGTGAACGCAGCCCCAGCTGGGTTTTATTTGGTCCAATGGTTTTTGTAAACGGCAGAGCACCCTCTTGAGTCTAAAATCCCCAAGGATATGGAAATCCCTGGGGGGGTCTCCCATAGGGCAGCTCTTTGCCATGATGCCAACGCTTCAGCAGAGGGATTTACCTTCTTTTGGCCCTTGGGACCATCTGACTTTTGAGAGTTTGGTTTATAGACCAAGAGGATAAAGGATTTGGGGACAGGGTGCAAAAAAATCCAAGTGGCTGTTCCTTTAGGGAGGGGTTGATCCGGGAGTCAGAGATCTGGGAGTTGATTGACTGTCTCTCTGGGCCTCAGTATTCTCATCTGTAAAATGGGGATGATAAAGGAACAGTTTGGGGAGGATTAAATTGTCCCATGCAGGTCGGGAGCGGCAGACGGCACTCCAGACCTGTTCACCTGTGTGGTGAAGGCTGCCCATGTTGCTGGGTCGAGCCTGGCTCCATCACCTTCTC
>NW_021897770.1:0-605 GCF_006229205.1 Suricata suricatta
TGGAGTTGGGCAATGAGCTGGAGGCCAGGAGGTCACAGAGGGAGAGTGATGGCAGAGTGTGGGGTCTGCGAGGTGGGGTCGCTCAGGAGACTGCTTGATGGGATGTGGCTGTGCCTTCAGGGGGCTGCCGTGGGGTGGGGGGCGCGGTGAACGTCTCTCCCGGAAAAGGTGGGTTTGCTATGACCCAGGGGTGAGAAGGCACACCACCCAGTGTAGTGACATCTCCGGAGATGATGGCAGGGGAGGGTAGGAGGAGGCTGCGGGCCAGAGCCAAAGGCCAGGGCGCTGACAGCAGTGCGGAACGGAGTTGGAGGTGCCGGGGGTAGCCTGGACTTCCCCCAGATGACAACTGTGGGCCTAGACTGGGAGCTGCATGAGGTAAGGGACCAGCGTGTCACCAGCACCCGCCACTCGGCTTCAGGGCACAGGCCAGGAGCTCAGTGGTTCCCGAAGGCAGGCAAGGGCTGGTCCGGGTGTCTTGGGATCTCCACTCCGTTCACTGTGGCCCTGGAGGGAAGCTGGGGCTTCCAGAGAAAGGCAGACGGGTTAGAACGAAGAAGGGAGCAACATTAATGGATATTTGGAGACAAAGAGGCTTTATCCAG
>NW_021897771.1:0-605 GCF_006229205.1 Suricata suricatta
TTGAGGAACCTCCACACTGTTTTCCAGAGCGGCTGCACCAGTTTACATTGCCACCAACAGTGTAAGAGGGTGCCCATCTCTCCACACCCTCTCCAACAACTGTAGTCTTTTGCTTTGTTCATTTTAGCCACTCTGACTGGTGTGAGGTGGTATCTCAGTGTGGTTTTGATTTGTGTTTCCCTGATGATGAGTGATGTTGTGTTTCCCTGATGATGAGTTAATTTTTGTGTACGGTGTAAGAAAGTGGTCTAGTTTCAGACCACTTTCTTACACCGTACACAAAAATAAGATCAAAATGGCTGAAGGACTTGAATGTGAGATAGGAAACCATCAGAACCCTCGAGGAGAAAGTAGGGAAAAACCTCCTAGACCTCCACCGCCACAGTCTCCTACTTGACACATCCTACAAGGCAAGGGAAATTAAAGCAAAACTGAACCCTTGGGACTTCATCAAGATAAAAAGCTTCTGCAAGGCAAAGGAAACAATCAAGAAAACTAATAGGCAACCGACAGAATGGGAAAAGATAGTTGCAAATGACATATCAGATAAAGGGCTAATATCGAAAATGTACAAGGAACTCACCAAACTTCACAATCACAAAACA
>NW_021897772.1:0-605 GCF_006229205.1 Suricata suricatta
TATTCTTGTTATTGGTGTACTGTAATGAAAGTCTTGAGTGTGTTGTCCATTGATTCTTTTATTCCTAGAGACTCCAGGATCAAGTAAGAATAGGCTGTAATCTATAGATCAGTGATGATACCACCGAATTAATTAGGAAGTAAAAACCATAGTTGGTGCCCAGATGTCCCTAAGTCTTAACCCTTTCCCTAGCCGTGCAGTGGCATGCTTCAGGTTTTGGACTTGGGCTTTAAGGCGTAGAAAGGGCTTCTGTTCTGCTTATCTTTGAGATCACGTTTATAGTTGGATGAGGTTTTATATTTTTGTCCTATATGTTTCTCTTTCATGTTGGGGAATTCTCTCAAAGTTCCGTGTCATTTATTTTTCCTTGGTGCCGACTTTCCTCGCTGCGGTTTTGCGTTTCTCACATGGATGTCTCTGTAATCCTACTTGTTGCATCTTAATGACCACTCGGTCCTGTAAAGTACAGTGCTCTCTTTTGACCTTCTTGCAAACAAATCAGATGTTTGAAAAGGAACCTTTTTTCTGTTTCCTTCAACATATTTGTTAGGGGAGCATTTCCTTGGTTTCTTTTAAGTGGTTTTCTTGCTCTTTTTTTTTTTTTT
>NW_021897773.1:0-605 GCF_006229205.1 Suricata suricatta
TTCTAATTTAATTCCATAGTGGTTACCGAACATTTTTTAATGATTTCAATCCTTTTTAATTCATTGAGACTGATTTTATGGCCTAACGTATGACCTATCCTGGAGAATGTCCCATTAATACTAGAGAAGAAAATGCAGTGTTGTTGGGTGGACGGCATGTTCGTATCTGCGGGCTTACTTCGCTTACAGTGCTGTTCAAGACTTTTCTTTCACTGTTAATCTTCTCTCTGGTCATTCTGTCCATTGTTGAAAGTGAGATATTGTAGCCTGCGGTTATGATTCTTGATTTGTCTATGACTCTCATTATATCTGGCAGTTTTTCCTTCATGTATTTTAGGACTCTGTTGTTAGATGAATATATATTATATAATTGTTATATCTCCTTGATGTATTGATTCTTTTATCATTTAAAATTGTTCTTTTTTGGGGGTGCCTGCGTGGGTTAGTCAGTTAAGCGTTCGACTTTGGCTCAGGTCATGATCTTACAGTTCGTGAATTCAAGCCCCACATCGGGCTCTGTGCTGACAGCTCAGAGCCTGGAGCCTGCCTCAAATTCTGTGTCTCCCTCTCTCTCTGCCCCTCCCCTACTCACACTCTGTCTGTCT
>NW_021897774.1:0-605 GCF_006229205.1 Suricata suricatta
CCCCCCCTACTTCACATCTCCAGGACCTTTGGCCTATTTCTTACCTTCTCAGCTCCCCCTACCCCCTTACTGGCTCTAATTTTGTTTCTCTGGTGGTCTGATTCTATTTGCTTTCTATATTTCAAGACTTTCTGGTGTTTTGCTGTCTCTTTATCTTGTTTTGGGTTTTTAAATATCTTTTTGGGCTTCCCACAGGTCATAGGATGGGATTTGACATGTAAAAAAGAAATCACACCCCTGGGGTGATAACAGCCTCGGTGTGGAGGAGGTAGGGAAATGCACGAGGCGTCATTACTGACTTTACAGGGCGGGGTCTGCGTGCAGCCCGCACTGGGGTTACGGGGCGTCCCAGGGAGCCAGCCAGTTGACCCTGCTTCCTGGCATGATTGAATTCGGAGAAGTAAGTTACTCTAAATAAATCCAAATGATAAATGTCAGGTCATAACAACTTATTTTATATCAAATTTTGCAATAATTCTTCAGTTGTCAAAGGAAACATATACTCGAAATGAGCCAATTAATATTTTCCCTCCTTTTCTCTCCTCCCCTCTCGCAGCAATAAATTGGAGCAAAGAACATCTGGACCCTAAGTTTATAAAACCTTG
>NW_021897775.1:0-605 GCF_006229205.1 Suricata suricatta
AAGAGGAAAGTTCATTGCAATCCAGGTCTATTTCAACAAACTAGAAAAAGCGCAAACTCAAAACCTAACAGAGCACCTAAGGAAACTAGAAAGGGAGCAGCAAGAGCACCCCAAACCCAGCAAAAGAAGAGAAATAATAAAGATCAGTGCTGAATTAAACAAGATAGAATCCACAAAAACAATTGAACAGATTAATGAAACCAAGAGTTGGTTTTTTGAAAAAATAAACAAAATTGATAAACCTCTAGCTAGGCTCCTCAGAAAGAAAAGAGAGAACACCCAAATAGACAAAATCATGAAGGAAAATGGATCTATTACAACAGATCCCTCAGAAATACAAGCAATATAAAAAGAAATACAAGCAATCATCAGAAATTACTATGAAAAATTATATGCCAACAAACTGGATAATCTAGAAGAAATGGACAAATTCTTAAATGCACATGCACTACCAAAATTCAAACGGGAAGAGATAGAAAATCTGAACAGACCCATAACCAGTGAAGAAATCAAGTCAGTTATCAAAAAATCTCCCAATGAATAAAAGCCCTGGGCCAATGGATTCCCAGGGGAATTCTCTCAAGCATTTAAAGCAGAGGTAACAC
>NW_021897776.1:0-605 GCF_006229205.1 Suricata suricatta
AGTGAACCGGGGGCTCCAGGGGAGGACCTCCCCCCCGAGATCGCCCCACAGCGGGCAGCTGCTCTCCCAGGCCACAGGCAAGGCCACGGGCGGGCGCTCCTCGGAGACGGAGAACCAGGCATTCGTTATCCCTGACCTTGGCTCCACCAAGGCTGCAAACAGTGACGCAGCCTCACCTTCCACCGAGACACGGCAAGGACCGTTAACGGACCAGCATGGGAGGCGCTGCAGACACGAATAATAAGCCTCCTGGGGCTTTATGGGAATTAATTAACATTTTTAAGGCTCTGAAGCGAGAAGCACTGAATTGAATGTCGCCACGCCGCAGTGTGGCGTCGAACCCACAAGCCTGGGCGCCGGCCGCAGGGCCTAAGGGCGGGCGCGGGGGAGGGCGCGGCGGGCCGCCCGGGAGTCCGATGGCCGCCTCAGCGGTCACGAGATGACACGCAGTCCCTGTGTCCCGGCCCCAAGTCCAAACCACAGGACGCGGTCAGACACGTGCGGGAGGCTCCGTAGGAGGCCGGCCGGCCCAGGCTGGGTGAAGGAGAGCGCGGCCCCGAGCCCCATCCCCGCGCAGTCCGCCTGCCCCTCGGTGACGCCGGGCG
>NW_021897777.1:0-605 GCF_006229205.1 Suricata suricatta
GAAGCACGAGGACCAAGGGGACGGCACCGCTTGGAAAGCGTCGCAACGAGACGCACACGTGTGCCGCCGCTGTGGCGTGAAGGCCGACCCCCTGCAGAAGTCGACCTGTGGCAGAGGTGGCCATCCCGCCAAGCGGAAGAGAAAGCGTAACTGGAGGGCGACGGGGAAAAGCCGAAATACCCCTGGGACTGGTCGGGGGAGGCCCCTGACACTGTGGACCACGGGCTCAGGCACCGATTCCGTGAAGGAACCACACCTGAACCCCAGACGGCGGCGGCTGCGGCACCCAGTGCATCTGAGGCGTTTCAACAGTCAGTCATACAACAAGCGTTCTGGTTAAAAAAGAAGAAAGGAAGATTCCAGAAACACGCCCTGGCCAGGAGCCCAGCACAGGGGCCCAGGTGAGCGCTCAGGGCAGGAGGCGGCGGCTTGGAGGACAGGCCGCTCACACCGAGTGCCAGGCGGGCTCCCGAGGGCAGTGTCACCGCCACCATCTGTGCTGCCCTCGCGCTGGGGTCTGAGACCCCAGTGCCAACAAGAAAACTGGTCCCCAAAAGCCCCGGGAAGGGGAGGGAAGGAGGCGGTGAAGTTTCCGGAGCCCCGGA
>NW_021897778.1:0-605 GCF_006229205.1 Suricata suricatta
GCAGTGCCCCTGGGCCATCCGAGCACCCTGACACACCCACTAGGCAGTTTCAAGTAATCGCAGACAAATATTTCCACAGCAGGATGGGTGCCTTGAGACCATGAGTGACAATTTTTTGACCTTTTAAAGAGTCACTTGAAATCCAAAATTAAAAAAAAAATTTTTTTTGTTTAGCATTTATTTATTTTTGAGAGACAGAGTGATCAGGGGAGGGGCAGAGAGAGAGAGGGAGACACAGAATCCGAAGCAGCTCCAGGCTCTGAGCTGTCAGCACAGAGCCCGATGCGGGGCTTGAACCCACGAAGCATGAGATCATGACCTGAGCCAAGGTCAGACGCTTAAACAACTGAGCCACCCAGGTGCCCCTGAAATCCTTTTCTGAAACAGGAGTCAAGGTTAGCCCCACCCATCGCTTTCTTCCCTCCAAAGCCCCAGGTCTGGCGCTGCCTGCAAAACTGCTTTTTCTTCTCTCTCTGCCTTGCTTCTCAGAGACTCAGAGCCAAATGGATAGAGCACTGCCTTCCAGCCTACTGGGCCCTGTTACGCAGTAAGTCTCCTGTCGAACAGATTTTGCTGCCTTATTCCTCTTTTCCCTGGGATTTCTC
>NW_021897779.1:0-1366 GCF_006229205.1 Suricata suricatta
CCACTCTGACTGGCGTGAGGTGGTATCTCAGTGTGGTTTTGATTTGTGTTTCCCTGATGATGAGTGATGCTGAGCATCGTTTCATGTGCCTGTAGGCCATCTGGATGTCCTCTTTGGAGAAATGTCTGTTTATATCTTCTGCCCATTTCTTCACTGGATTATTCATTTTTCAGGTGTGAAGTTTGGTGAGTTCCTTGTAGATTTTGGATACTAGCCCTTTATCTGATATGTCATTTGCAACTATCTTTTCCCATTCCATTGGTTGCCGATTAGTTTTCTTGATTGTTTCCTTTGCAGTGCAGAAGCTTTATATCTTGAAGAGGTCCCAATAATTCATTTTTGCTTTCATTTCCCTTGCCTTTGGGGATGTGTCAAGTAGGAAACTGCTGCAGTTAAGGTCAAGGAGGCTGTTTCCTACTTTCTCCTCGAGGGTTTTGATGGTTTCCTGTCTCACATTCAAGTCCTTCAGCTATTTTGAGTTTATTTTTGTGTATGGTGTAGGAGAGTGGTCTAGTTTCATTCTTCTGCATGTTGCTGTCCAGTTCTCCCAGCACCACCTGCTAAAGAGGCAGTCTTTTTTCCATCGGATACTCTCATGTGGTTTTGATTTGCATTTATCTCATGGTTAGTGACGTTGAGCACCTTTCACACATCTATTGACCATTTTTTATGTCCTCTTTGGAAAAAATGTCTATTTAGGTCCTTTGCTCATTTTTTAATTGGGTTGGGTCATGTGAATTTCTATTTTTATATTTGTTTTTTTAATATTAACCTCTTATTGGATATGTGGAATGCAAATATTTTCTCCCACTCCATAGGTTGTCTTTCCATTTTGTTGGCAGTTTCCTTTGAGAAGCAGAAGCTTTTCTACTTTGATGCAGTCCCACTTGCAGTTTTTGTGTGTTTGCTTGTTTGTTGGGAGGGGGGTTGAGCTTTTGTTGTGTTTTGTTTTTTGCTTTTATTGCCATTTGGTGTCAAATTCAAAAAAAAAATATTGTGAAAACTAACGTCAAGCACGTTACCCTCTATGTTTTCTTCTAGTTTTATGGTTTTAGACTTATGCTCAATTATTTAATCCATTTTGAGTTGATTTTGTAAGTCATTAAAAGATGAGGGCTCAGTGTCATTCTTTTGCATGACTATCCAGTTTTCCCAGCACTATTTATCGAGGCGACTATTCCTTCTCCATTGTTGGCCTTTTTGTTGAAAGTCGATTGACTATATATGTATGGATTTTTTTCTAGGCTCTCTATTCTGGTCCATCAATACATACGTTTGTTTTTATGCCAATATCACACTATTTTGATTACCATAGTTTCATAGTAGTGTTTGGAATCAAGAAACATGATGCCTCCAGTTTTTCTCT
>NW_021897780.1:0-605 GCF_006229205.1 Suricata suricatta
ACGACTACCTTACTCCTGAACTGTCATATTTTCAGCAAGGGGACAAGAATTAAAACTGCCCAAGGAGGCAATAATCAAATCAAAAGCCCTGTAGACTCTTCAAAGGAATGGACATTTCATCAGGTAAGTGAGCCAGAGAAAGCCACTGGGCATTTGAACAGGAAGGGATAGGATCCAACTTGTGTTGGCAAAGAGTACTGGGAAGAAGGTAAAGGTGGATTTTTGATGGCCACTACTGAGGAAAGAGATGGGGGTGGGGGAACCATTATGAGAGCCCAACCTATGGATGAAGACCTCATGGTGGGATTGGAAGGAGAAGAAGAGATGAAGAAGTTCCCAGCCTGGACAAGCAGCAACATGAGTGGATGTGGAAACTAAGCCACTCACATAACAATGTTGCAACACCTATGCAGGATTATATAGTAGTCTTGAATTTAAAGAGAGGGCCACGCTTGACATTTGAATGTAGACATCACCCCACTGGCTATTTTGGACAGTGCATAAAGGAGAGAGGTGGGGAAGATCCGGGGGAAGGTGAGCATTTAAGCAGTGGCCCAAAAAAGCAGGCAAAGGGACTGGAGAATGAGAAGCCAGACAAGTAAAAA
>NW_021897781.1:0-605 GCF_006229205.1 Suricata suricatta
GCGTCTGTTTTCTCTCTTCCTCTGACAGTGGCCCTGGAGGTGGGTGGCGTCAGCCTCTCTGACAGTGCAGGGAGGCCCTGGTCCTGTCACGGGGACTGACCCCCACCAGCCTGGTCGTCATCAGAGGGCAGGGCCAAGTGCACATGCGGGTGGGTGAGCCCAGGCAGGAGTCCTGAAAGGCAGTGGGGGGCTCCGGTACAGCCTGCCGTGGGGATAACTGTCGTGGTCGTTATGGATGTGGACGTGGACATAGGCAGGTGGAGCCCTCCTGTTCATTTTCCTTGTACTGCGGCCTCGAGGCCACCCCGCCCCCCCAAGCCTGGAGGCCTTCTGGGAGCTCCCTTTTCCACCCAATGGGTGGCAGCCAGGCCCCTGAGTGACCTCACACGACCTGGGCTGGGCCCTCCTAGAATGACCTAGAAGAATGGGCTTTTCTGTGCCCCAGGTGCTGGCCAGCCTTCAATCTGGAACGGGGCCGTGCCTGGTGGTGGCCAAAGTCAAGTTTCACACACAGAGATGCTGGCCCAGGGCAGGCAGTGCCCCCTCCCTGCCTCCACATGCCCACTAGTGTAGCCCCGTCCTCACAGTGCCAACCAGCTGCCTCG
>NW_021897783.1:0-605 GCF_006229205.1 Suricata suricatta
AGGTTAGGTCTATATTTGGAGTGAAGTCTGGGATTGCTGGATTATAGGCTACACATGCATTCAGCTTTAGTGGTTACTAACACAGTCTTCTGAAGCGGTTGTACCAATTTGTATTTCCATATATTGTGCATGAAAGCTTTTATTGCTCCATATCCTCACTAATATGTGGTATTATTAATTTCTTTAGATTTTACCTATTCTTATGAGTGTGTAGTTATAGTTACACAATTTTTCAATTCCCTGATGACTACTAATGTTAAGTACTTTATATGCTTATCATCTATTTATTTATTCTCTTTTATGAGTTACTTGTTCAGCGTTCAAGTTTTTGCCCACATTTTAATGGGCTTTCTATTTTTATAATGCTTCACAGAAACATTTCACATATTTTGGAAAATAATCTTTGTCAGATAAAATATTGAAAGTATCTTCTTTAGTTTGTAGTTTTCTCTTTTATTCTGTTGCAGGGTCTTTAGATAAACAGAAGTTCTTAATTTTGTCTCATTTATCAACACTTTTCTTTAGAAAGTTTTGCCTAACCTAAAGGCATGAAGATATTCTCTATTTTCTATGTGATGGGTTTTTATTTTGTTCTTTTTTTTTTT
>NW_021897784.1:0-605 GCF_006229205.1 Suricata suricatta
ATGAGGGAGTTACTTTCTACTCCATGGTTGGGGGGAAACTACACAACCCCCTCTTGGATCTATTTGTCCTGCTACAAGTCTGGACATGCTTGAAATGGACTACAATAAAACACAGTAATAAAAGAGGGGAGAAAATGAGTGTCTTGTTCTGGCATATCTTATCCACAGTTCATCTCCTTACTCTTGACCGTGCTTTTCCTGTCACCTAACATGTATGGTATTTACATGGGGTCATGTTCCTAAAGCTGCTAACCACCCTCTCCTCAAGGTAAGGTGCAAATGTTTTGTTTTCCACTGGTGTGATCATGTGTTCTTTGTTCTTGCCATTGGGGAACATTATAGCACACATAGAAACTCTTACTAAATTCAACGAATTAGTCTTAAAGCATAGCTGACAAAGTCTGTCTTCACCAGACACTGAAATATATCTGAGGGAAAAAAGTTGTCCTCCAAAATAAGATGGTCTTGGATATCATTACTGCCTTGAAAGGAAGCACCTGAATCATTATCCAAACAATATTATATGTCCATACTTGATGAGTCTACTAATGTATCATCTTCGTTAAATCACATGAGCCCCCTGAACACCTGAGTGAACTGACCCC
>NW_021897785.1:0-605 GCF_006229205.1 Suricata suricatta
TCATTTCTTTCTTTTTGCTTTCTTTCAGGTAAAATTTTTCAGTGTCTTTTCATCTGTACTCTTTTAAACACTGTACATTGTACTGTCCTGAAATTTTAACGAGATACATTTAATCTACTGAAGGCTAAATTTAATCAATATCTCTACTCTTTTCTAAAAACTAAAAAGCATTTCAATTCCAGTCACCTTCCTTCAATGCACCTATTGATGCTTTTTAACATTTTAATTGTATCCTGTTTTGAGTAAATCCCCCTGTGAATGTTATCATTTTTGGTGTATACAGAAATTTTTATATTTATTTTACATATGATTGTTCTATCACTATTCCTCCTAGGATTTCATATTTTTCTCTGGGCTTGTTTTCTGTATTCTTGAAGTAAACATCAAGCATCCTGCTTTTGTTCATGTGAAAATGTCTATGTTATTCTTAATCTTGAATGATCATTTAGCTGGTTCTAATTATGAATCCATATTTTGCAATCTAAGCAGAGATTAATTTTTTTCATTTTTATTACTTTAAAATTATTTGTTTATTTATTTACTTTGCCAGTCAACTTTTTCACTGAGGACGTAATCACTGAAATGTTCCAAATTCATGCGGTAGC
>NW_021897787.1:0-605 GCF_006229205.1 Suricata suricatta
CGGGCCGCCCGCGGGGGTGCTGGCCTTGGGCTAGAGCAAACCCAGTTCAGTCCACACTGGCTCCCGGCCTGGGGAGGCGTGGGCCTTCAGGGGCCAGTGCGGGGCCATCCCGACGGTCTGGTCACGGGCCGAGACGTTTGCGTACGTTACACACGAGCGGCCGGCCTCAAGGCAGGGTGGCCAGGACCTCACAGGAGCACTAGCGAGCCTGACCTTCTGGGGTCCAGAGCCCACCCCAGCCTCCGACTGCGTGGCCCAGCGTCTCTGAGCCTCCCGCCTTGTTTGTCAGTTGGGAAGAATCACCGTCCCTGTCCCCAGGGGCTGTGACGTCCGCTAAGTGCCCAGCACGCTGGTTTGTGCAACACAGCGGGCATCAGATTCCAGCGACTCCAGCATTGCATTTTCTACGGCTTTGTATTTTATTTTTAACAGGGAACGTATTCATAGGGTTTATAGACACCAAAGGTATCGATAATCCTCAGCGAGGCGCCCCATCCGCCCCTCCCTTCTGCCCCCTAGGGCCACAGTTAGCACAGCCGGCGTCTTTTTCTGTCCACAGAAGCGAAAAGGACTTTCGAGAATCACCTCTCTCCTGTCTGAGCAGG
>NW_021897788.1:0-605 GCF_006229205.1 Suricata suricatta
ATATGTGTAAGAATGGAATCTGAAAAATCTAGATATACGAGGGAAAGGAATAATTCTAGAACAGGTTGAATTAATCAATACAGATTCAGTTACCTAGTTGGTCCTTGAGGCACAGTGCTAGCTGGAGCAGTTGGGTGTGGTTCTTTTTTTCTTTTCCTTTCCATTTTTTCCCTTCCAGTTTGGTTAACTTGATCCTGAACTCAAATTCTTCAGTATAACGTAGAGGAAAGAATCTAAAGGCTCACAGATTAGTAAATGTTGGAGGTGACTGAACACGCTGGACTGCTCAGCTGCCCCCTAACCATGCTCTCTTAAGGGGCCAGCATGTGTCACTACTCCAAGGTTTTGAGGAATATCCCAGGGAGTGGAGTCCCAACATCTCTTAAAGGTGATGCTGGGGGCTGCACTCTCAAAGACAGTGATGCTTGTATGGGATACTGCCCTGGCAAAGGGCTCCGGGGTCTCAGTGTGGTGCTAGATTCCAGAGTGTCAGGACATAAGGAATGGAACATACCTGCCTGGTTAATTGAGTCACAGTGACTCTAAAAGCAACAATATCAACAAAGGGATCAGAATAGTATGATCTAGAAGGCACTCTGTGGCGG
>NW_021897789.1:0-605 GCF_006229205.1 Suricata suricatta
ATGGGACATTAGGAGCAGGGTCAGAGGGAGTTGGAGGGGGTCGGTAAGGTGGAGGGGGAAAGAGGAGATCCTCATCCGCTCCTCCCTGCAAAACTGGGTAGGGGGTGCTGCGGGTGAGGTCATGGTTCGTCTTGGCTTTTCTTCTTCTGGGTTTCGATTCACCAGAACCTGAGAAGATACTGGAGAGAGAAAGGATTTCACCCAAATGGGTGGGTTAGTGACCAGGTCCTTCCAGACAACAATGTATGGGATCTGACCCGGATGGCCTCCCATACGTTGGAAAACTCTTTCTTCTATTGCTTCTGTGATGGGGAGGTAAAAGGTACCCTCGGGAGGCCATCCTACACTACAGGTGGGCCACTCAGATTTGCAGAGTTTTTCCATCTTTTCCTTCTTGACCTCTATTGATAGATTGTGGGCTTGAGTTTTAACCTCTTTAAAATGAGTCAGAACTAGGTCTAGGGGACTGGAAGTAGATTGTCCCATGGCGCTAGTCCAAACAAAATAAACCAACACAAAAAACAAAATTAAGCCACAGAACCCAGGAACTAGTCCTTCTGGCCAGGGGAGGAGAAAGCCAGAGTGAGATAATGGTCCTTGCGTGC
>NW_021897790.1:0-1365 GCF_006229205.1 Suricata suricatta
CCCAGGTTTAGAGTGATTAATAATGTGGTTATAATAAAATAGAATTTGTAACCAAAGATAAAAGATGTCAACCTTAGTTTTTATAGTCACACAAATGTAAATTAAAATATAAAGAATGTGTTATTGGTAAAATCTTTATAATTTTCAATTACTTTTCAAGATGTTAAGTTGACACCCAAAAATAACATTGCCGAGTTGCAGCTAATACAAACAGGGTTATGACAGCAAATACGTTATTAGACACCCACAGATTTCTTGGTTGTGTACAAGTTAATTAGATGCCACATTTAAATACTGTATATCTTACACATTTTATGATAGTATTGAATATTTCCAGTTTAAAGAAAATAAAATGTAACCTAAGGGATATATGCAAAGATATTTTAATAGAGATTATAAATATATCATAAATCACCAATTTATTTAAAAATAATAATATTTTGGGGGCCCCTGGGTGGCTCAGTTGGTTAAGTGTCACCCTTGGTTTCAGCTTGGGTCATGATCTCACAGTGTGTGGGATGCAGCCCTGTGTCTAGCTCTGTGCTGGCAGCCAGGAGCCTGCTTGGGATTCTCTCTCTTTCCCTCACTCTCTACCTCTCCCCCATTTATTCTGTCTTTCTCAAAATAAATAAATAAACTGAAAAAAATTAAGAAGTTGAAAAAAATGTAGGGAGTGCCTGGGTGTCTCAGTCAGTTAAGTGTCTGAGTTCAGTTCATGTCATGATCTCACTTTTCATGAGTTTGAGCCCTATGTAGGGCTCTGTGCTGATAATTCCGAGCCTGGAGCCTGCTTCAGATTCTGTGTTTCCCTTTTTTTCTGCCCCTCTCCTGCTCAGGCTCTGTCGCTTTCCTAAAAAAATAGGTAAATGTTAAACAATTTTTAAAAATAAGTTAAAAAATTAAAAAATAATAATAGTATTTGGAAATATTTGTTTAAAAAAAGGCACAAAAACTTTTTAAATCAAAAAGCAGAATTTTCTTCTTCTGAATGTGCCTTCACACTCTTTCACTACATACATCATCCCAAGCTCCTTTTTCTTTAAACAACTTTTTAATGTTTATTTATTTTTGAGAGAGAGAGAGCAGGGGAAGGGCACAGAGAGAGAGGGAAACACAGAATCCAAAACAAGCCCCGGGCTCCAAGCTGTCAGCACAGAGCCCAAAGTGAGGCTCAGACCCATGGTGGGTGATCATGACTTGAGCCAAAGTTGGTCACTTAGCTAACTGAGCCACCAAGGTGCCCCTGAGCTCCTTTTTAAATACGATAATTTTCAGAAAATTTCCTATGCGACTAAGATTGTATTTCAAAGAACCCAAGTAATTAATAGATTTAAAAGGAAAAATAAAAGATGAAACAGACTATAC
>NW_021897791.1:0-605 GCF_006229205.1 Suricata suricatta
GTTGGCCCAAATTTTTAGTAAAATTTGGATGTTTTCCTGTGTGTTGACTGTCCAACAAACTAAGAGAAGCATAACAAACCTTTGCTTGTGTTTCTTTGTGGGTTTGTTCAAGTTTACAATGACTGAGAACTGATTGAGGTTAAGATTTCAATAAAAATAAAGCATGTTTTGTGCTGAATTAATTTTTTTTAATTTGTAGTGACCTACATTTATATGAAGAATTCTGTCCATGATGAAAGTAAGGATGACCAAATGTAAATTTAATGAGTGGGCCAATTAAGAAAGATATATATGCACTTTTAATGTGTAACTTTTGTATGCTAAATGGTACATATATTTTTTGTTTCTTTTTGAGGGTATTAATAAGGTATAATTAATTGTGTCTTAACTTTTAAAAGAATTTTTTTAAGACTGAGGGAGGCAACTGGGGTGTTCATGATAAATAGTTAAGAAAGGTATCCTTGATTATAGTTAAATTGGTTTGAATTTCAGATATTCATCATTGAAGTTACTCCTGTCTTCTCCCACTTTGGAAAAGGCAATTGAATAAAATCCTGGACACTCTACTCTTCTGCTAAAAACAGTGAGCTGATATTTGCAAACTA
>NW_021897792.1:0-605 GCF_006229205.1 Suricata suricatta
ATGGGTAGCTGGATGGTTGGATAAAAGGGCTCTGATACCATTTTCTGTATATAGCTCTTGGAGTTTCCTTAAACCCAATCACAGGAGCATACTAGAAGGAATGTGATGTCTCATTCAGCCAGCTGTGGTTTTGGGTGTGGCCAAATGGGAATTTTTCAGACAGAAGGGTATTTAAGAACTATTTTTAGCTTTACAAGAGTGAGAAAGAATGGGCAAAGCTAATGACCTGACATTTGGGCACCAGCATTGTCAACAGAGGCCATCCTTCAAACCACTGCAAACTACTCATTTACTAAACCAACTGTGCTGATATTTGGCTTGTGAAGCCTTAACTAATTTTTTCTTCTTCCTACATTTTTTAAAGGTGTTTAATGAGTGTGCTTTTTGAACTGGGAGGGAAAATAAGTCATAATTGTTCAGAGTATTTATTGAGCACCTACTACACATTCAGCTCTCTGACAGGCAGAATCAGGAAGACAGAAAGAAGACATAGTCCCTGGCAAAAAAGGAGCTCACAATTTAGTTCGAGCCTCAGAATGGTCCAGGCTCTACTTAGTTGTGGGTACCACTGGCATCTCTGCAGGGCCATTACCCTCCTCATATCA
>NW_021897793.1:0-605 GCF_006229205.1 Suricata suricatta
GGATCTCATGGTAGCTCCATTTGACATTTTTTGGAGGATCCGCCATATTGTTTCCCATAATGGCTGTCCCATTTTATCTTCCCATCAACAGTGCACAAAGGCTTTAATTTCTCTACAACCTCGCCAATCATTAGGGAAATGCCATCCAAATCCTAATGTGCTGTGTCCCCTGCAGGTATGGCTGTTCCTTCTAAAAAACCCTGATTGATGCCAGAGAGCTAAATCCTCTACCACTGCCATCATCTAGGCTAAATTCATAAGAACCAGAACTGAGAACCACTGCAGAAAGTGGGGCATCGGTGAACGAGTCAGTCGGAGACAGTGAGGACCTGGTAGGAAGCCGGCTGGTAGTTTGGTCGCATTACAGCACCTGATTTAACATCAGTACGAATCTTTGGTTGGAACTTGGTGGAAAGGCATGCATTTTCACTCTCAGGCAGACACTGTGGGGACAGGGCAATTCAGAGGGTCGGCCGGGATGGCCGTGCGCGCAGGTATGAGGCACTGCCACGCCCCACCAGTGTCAGAGACTCCTTTACACACCCCTGCACGCTGTGCTCTCCCATCAGCTCAAGTGCTGTCTGCAAAGTTGGCAGATTATGATG
>NW_021897794.1:0-605 GCF_006229205.1 Suricata suricatta
CCCAAACGATATATAAGATACAGGTTTTCTGGAAAAAGGAAAGGAGAGGAAAAAGAATAAAGAAGAGAGGCTTGATCAGAAACCGTGTGCTGTCTTCACTCTCTGTGCCCCCTTTCCTGCCCTTTCTCTCCCTCCCTCAGGAAAAGAACCCATAAGGATTCTCCGCCCTGCCGGTCGGGGCAGACGAGACAGGTACCGCCGAATGCCGGGGACGAGGGTGCCAGGACCTGGCTTCGGCTAAGACACTAGTGTATTTTAAAATTGCAGTTGTTGTATTATTCAGTTCTGATTAGTTCTTTTTAATATTTTCTTCTCTTTATTGAGGGTCTCACTGGGTTATTCCATTCTTTTCCCCAGCCTGGTCAGTATCATTGTGATCATTACTTTCAATTCTTAATCAGGCATATTACTTATTTCTGTTTTATTTAACTTTTTTTACTGAGGTATTTTCCATTCTTTCTTTTGGAGCACATTCTTTGGTCTCTCTATTTTGCTTGACTCTCTGTGTATTTTTATGGATTGGGTAAAATGGCTGCTTCACCTGAAGTTGAAGGAGAGGTCTTGTGTATGTCGACCCTATGCAGACTGTGTGTACTTGGTGGTTT
>NW_021897795.1:0-605 GCF_006229205.1 Suricata suricatta
AATAAATAATTCAGTCTAAATCTGAAAACTTAAGTAGATCTATTATTCAATTCAGTAAGATGAACCTAAGACCAGGCACAATCCACTGATATTAAATTACTAAAATCATTTGCCTAATCATAAAATGTTATTGATCTTTTAGTAATATTCTAAAAAGATGATTTACGGTTAGCAAATAGTAGAAAAAAGCACATTTGTGTTCCAAGATAGCATCAAACTAAGTAAATGTAATTTTAAAGCTACAAATTTTAGAAAACATTGGCTTAAATATGTATTTTGTTTTTACATATTATGATTAATAATCCCCACCTTATTTAAAGTGTCTCTCTCTAGCAAACTTCCCTTATTAAATATTTTCAAAAGAATTTTGACCTAAATTTATTATTTAAAACAAGATTTACTTTGAAAATCATTTGTGCTACTGCTATCTTCAATATGCCTAGGTTTTATGCTGGTAGGGCAAAACCATCCTTCTTGCTTACATGCTGTATCTGTCCCTGCTTATAGGCTTCATTTTGCCAAGCTCTGATCTGTTTTACATTTTAAAACATACATATATGTCCAAACACATGCACGTGTGCATGCACGCAGACACACACACACAC
>NW_021897796.1:0-605 GCF_006229205.1 Suricata suricatta
AGCTTGCATGGGAAGACAGACTTTCCTGGGGATTTTACACAGGCCAATTAAGTAAGAAAGCAATTATTCCCAATATAGCTCCAATTAGGAAGAACAGTTCAACCTGGCAATTAGGAGAACCCAGTCCCAGAGAACTCCAGTCCAGAACAGATGAGATAGTCTGGAAACCGGAAGCATTGGAATAAATGTATTTTTTCAAATTTACATACATATGTAAATCATATTTACATTTTGTATATATACATTACATATGTATTATATATAAGACATTATATATAATACAATATATTATAAGAGAGAGAGAATGGGGAAGGGAGAGGGAGAATCCCAAGTAGGTTCCACACTCAGTGCAGAACCCAATCAGGGGCTCGATCCCATGACCACGAGGTAATGACCTGTGTCAATATCAAGAGTTGGGCACTCAACCAACTGAGTCACAAAGAAGCCCCAGAATGAATGTATTTTTTTTTAATTTCCTTTTTATGGTAATTTTGGTTGGATTGACTTTTCAATGAATTAAACTATTGAAAATCCAAGACTCAGATTTGAAGGAAGCTGATTCAGCAGAGAGGTGGAGATTGGTAGAACAATGAAAAGTGGGGTCT
>NW_021897797.1:0-605 GCF_006229205.1 Suricata suricatta
AAAAGAATGAGATTCTTTTACTTACTGGGGATATATAGTGGTTATATTTTCAGAGGCATTACTCTAAGTCAAAGTTGAGCTTTGGAGGGAAGAATACATTTTTCTCCTAATGATGAGTAGGGTGAATTTTAAATAGGGTTTGTCAAAAGCCTGAGTAGAAGTTATCAATAAATTCAAAATGGATTAAAATAAACATCTATCAAAACCACATTTGAGGGGCGCTTGGGTGGCTCAGTTGGTTAAACATCTGACTCTTGGTTTAAGCTCAAGTCATGATCTTGCAGTTAGTGAATTCAAGCTCCACGTCGGGCTCTGCACTGATAGCATAAAATCTGCTTGGGATTCTGTCTTGCTCTCTCTCTGCCACTCCCCACTTGCTCTTTCTCTCTCTCACGGGAAATAAAAATAAACTTAAAAAATTAAAAATTAAAAAAAACCACATCTGATGGCATAATGTCATAAAATAAACTACACTTTCTCTTCTTTTTATGATAAATATCTAACTACATTTTCCTGATTCTGATCTGATTTGAAGAGCAGACACTGAATTAGATTAATTGGAGTGACATCAGCAAAGTGGCAGAATAGGAAGTCCTAGACCTCAA
>NW_021897798.1:0-605 GCF_006229205.1 Suricata suricatta
ACATTTTAGACCCGTTATACTGGTATATTAGCCAACATTTCAGGAAGCCAATATTTCTTTTATAAATTTTTTATTTTGAATATTCAAATGAAAACAAAATTATAATAGTACAATAAGTCACGCAGAATACATTTCCTAGATGCAGCAATTATCAACACTTTGCAGCATTTATTATTTTACTGAAGTGTTTTTTTCTATTTGAAACATTATCTCATTTTATCCCTTCATACTAAATTATATATGTGCATAAGCACAATCACACAAAAAATTAGCAGTAACATAGATATCACCTAATATGCTGTCCATAATCAAATTTCCCTATGTAAAAAATGACAAAATACAGTTCATTCAAGGATGTCATCTTAAATGCTCAATTACTTTCTTTCAGTGGTGAAGGGTTGGCACCCTAGTTACTCCCAAAGGTACTCACAACTTGTTTTGATTTGTTTAGCTTTTTTCTCTTTTTTTCTTTTTGTGGTATCACAACAAACTCATTTCTTAAAATATCTATTCAGTGTGTTACAAATTGATTTCATTTACTTTTTTTGTTTGCTTAAACAGTCCTAATGTTGGCCAATAGAAACATATTTCTTAATTCATGCTTA
>NW_021897799.1:0-605 GCF_006229205.1 Suricata suricatta
TTATTCTCATCCATGACTGTTCAGAAGGCACTAGTTTTATAGAGCCTCTCAACAGATGTCACTAGTGATTTAGTAAAGGGCTGTTTCCTGGGAGGTCTTAGCTAGCTTGGTAACACAACACTTTTATTACGCTTTCCCTTTTTTCCTGATGGCTATGGCACCTTCTCTAACTTCTTGAAAGTAAAACTGTGCCATGGCCTCTGTTTGGAGGGAAAATTGAGCTAAGGCAATGTCCTTGCATTTTATATATAATGTATTGTTTTATTTCTTTGAGGAGGATTTGTGTGTATATGTTTGTGTATGTTTTCAAATTACTTTCTAAAAAGATAGTTCATGTTTTCACTATCTGTGTCTGGTTAGCTTTTATTCCACATTCCTATATCGGGGGTATTATAATTCTTTTAAAATTTTTGCTGGCCAGGAGTTTATTTGTTTTGGTTTTTAATTAACATTAAGAAAATAATTATAGTATAGTCAACATACGGTGTAATATTTATTTCAGGTGTACAGTATAGTGATTCACCAATTCCATACACTACCCACAAGTGCACTCCTTAATCCCCATCTCCTGTTTCACTGATTCCCTACCCCCAGCCTCCTCTCTG
>NW_021897800.1:0-605 GCF_006229205.1 Suricata suricatta
ATAAACTGTGTTTTACTTGCATTTTGATTATAGCGATTTTAATAATGGTTAATGCATATATGGCCACTTCTCTAGTAAGTCCTTGGAAGGCAAAAGGTACTGCTTAAATACAGAACTATCCTCCAATATTTATCAATAATTATATAAAAGAAATTACCCTTTCAATTATTTGCTAAAAGAAAAAGAGCTATTTTTAAGCTTTCATAAAAACAATGCAAATATATGTAGCATAAGATGAAATTTATGCGTTATGTAGGAAAATGCCTCTCCTATAATAACTCTCTTCCCTTTAAATGAATTCTCTTCCTAGTATCTATGAAATACAACTGGGGGAAGCGGGAGGGGAGATTTTACAAGCAGAATTTGGAATAATTAATTCATTAAGAACCAATTTTGGCATGCATACTTCATATTAAAGAAATAATTTTAAAATGAATATGCATTAATATTAACTTTATTTTATTGAGCAAATTATCAGTATACGATGCTTGCATCTTAAATATTGACAAAAAGAAGACCACAAAATATCATCATTGAATGTTTCAGATTATATATTTAATGTAGAACACTTTTAAAAATCTGACATCAGGCAGACTGATATGATA
>NW_021897801.1:0-1365 GCF_006229205.1 Suricata suricatta
GAAGAGATGGGGAAAGAATCTTTGGTGTGCTATGAGGCTCAGGGGTAATTATGTGAACCCCAGGTCACTTATTTATAAGTCCTAACATGAGTATGGCCAAAAGTAGCTATAGCTTTCTTTAGACTATATCATTATAGATGCCTTTCTGTCTGCTTTAGGGCTCACTTACCAATTTGGGAGCAAAAGGAATTCCTCTCCACACTCTATTACATAGTTTGTCCTCATTACGTTTCCCAGAAGCCAATGAAGCAGAGAGGGATTCAATTAAAAGCAGGTAATAGCTGTTGGCTAGAAAGCGCTTTTAACAATCCAAAGAGTGGTGACAGAAATGTTTACAATTTTGGCCTCTTTATTTTCGATTTAGATTGAAAAAGGGCTGAAAATGATAAAAGCATATTTCACTAATATGAAAGAATCAACATAGTCTTTCAAATATTTATTTCTATAAGTGCAAACAAGTTTTAAAACTTCTGTCACAACCCTGTTATATATCTAATAATGTGTATCCTTAAACCTTCTATTAATACTGCTTTCAGTGATATAGCTTCTTTCTTTTGTCACATCTGAATAAGATAGAAATTAGTGGAAGATACAATTGAACATTTTCTAAAATGGTAAAGCATAGAAGAAGAAATAGTGCTGTAAGTTTCAATATACCATAATTATGTAAGTGTCTTTACCCTTTTCCTTTGAGGGAATTATTTTTAAAATGTGTCTGGATTTGTGACAAGGAATGCCTTTTTGCGTAGATGCTTAGTTTGGAAATTGCTTTCTCCCCTCACCAGCTGACTTCAACTATATTTATATTAACCAGAAAGAAGTCCTGAAACATAGCCCATGAATCAACATTGAAATATTCCCTCTAAAAACACAGTTCTAGTAAGAGGGACAAGCTTGATAAATGAATGACAGGGACATACATGAGTTGAAATTGCATAATTGCAAACAGGAAGTGTAGAAGAAATACTTGAAAGTTTTTCACAGAAAACCAAGATTTGGGAAGCTCAGGACAACTGTGAAACAATACCAATTAACAAAATAATTTGTCCTGAGTTCTTTAGGGAAATAATTACTCAAAGTGATTGAGAGAATGCCATTAGTATATACTAAAAGTAGAGCCAATAGTAACAGTAATAAGCTTTATGTTTGAAGAAAATGGAAAAGACTGTTATCTGGTTCACATATTTATTTTTTCATCAAACATGTTAACTACCAAGGATTGTCATGGTTGTGACAAATGTGAGAAGGAGTACATTTTAATTTTAAACAAACTAATGGCATCAAAATAAATATACAAGTACACATATGGCTATTCACGTGATAGCTACATTTTGCAATTCTGCTATGCAAATACATGCCAAAAAT
>NW_021897802.1:0-605 GCF_006229205.1 Suricata suricatta
TTAGATTAGCACAAGATTTGGTATCCAAATGCTGAGGACATTCAAAATAGGAAAAAAATGTTAACGGAGTAAAGGTAGTAGAGGGAAAACTCCGGATTCTTTAACTGAGAAAAGAAATTTAGTTGTAGAAATGGATTAAGTAGCACAGAAATTGGGATCGTGTGTTGTACGTTTAATCTGTGAGCAAGTATTTATATCGCCCTCACTGTGTTCCAATAACCTTATAAGTGCTAGGGATACAAAGACAAGATGTAGTCCCCGTCCCCCCATAAGGATTTTATAATACATTGAGGAAGGGACAAATTTAAATAAATTAACAAATAAGTGCATTATGGGTCCCACTAACGATGTGATAGAGATAAGGACTAGGTATAGAGGAAATTCTAACACAATGGTCCGTTGTTCTTGAGAGTGACCAGGGAAGACTGAGGAGGGGACCGGAATTGAGAGGTGAGAGCTGAGAAGGGGTTTCCTAGAGGAGAAGTGCAGTCAGAGGATTCTTGAGATATCAGGAATCGCAGTGGTGCAGAGAAGCAGAAAGAGCATGTCCTTTGGGGAACTACAACTAGTTCAAACAGCATTTGGCTTGAAGTGAGGAGCTGCAG
>NW_021897803.1:0-605 GCF_006229205.1 Suricata suricatta
TGAATACATTTGTCAAAAACCAAGAAACTGTACACTTAAATTGGTGAGTTTTATTATATGTAAATTATACTTTGATAAAGGTAGATGAAAAGATTAGGATTGTTCTTCATTAGGATAACTGGAATGAAAGTACTCTGTCTTGGAGATCTCTCTCTATATATCAACTATCTATCTATCTATCTATCTATCTATCTATCTACCTACCTATCTATATATATCTATCTCTATCTATTTATATATCTATCTCTATATATATCTATCTTCATGTTCTACCAGAAATGTGTGGGAAGGTGGGACGTATGTCCTCATTTTCTTTATAAAGTATCTTTTCCATTGGTGCTAGGGCATTAAGTGACCAGGAAAATTATTTAGAAACACAAACAAAACAAAAGTTAAAGAGGCAGCCTTTTTTCCATTGGATAACCATCAAAACCCTTGAAGAGAAAGTAGGAAACAACCTCCTTGACCTCCACCACAGCAATTTCCTACTTGACACATTCCCAAAGGCAAGGGAAATGAAAGCAAAACTGAACTCTTGGGACCTCGTCAAGATAAAAAAAAAACTTGTGCACTGCAAAGGAAACAATCAAGAAAACTAATAGGCA
>NW_021897804.1:0-605 GCF_006229205.1 Suricata suricatta
GGGGTCAAGCTGGACTATTTTCCTTATACAATTTTAGCATATTTCTCCACCAAATAAAGATATTTGTTCTTTTACTAAACCAAAAGGTCACTCTCCCATCTAACAAAATTGACAATAACCTCTTAATTTCATCTAATATTCAGACCTTGGTCAAATGTTCCTGATTGTCTAAAAAATTCCTTTTTAGGGACACCTGACTGGCTCAGTCAGTTAAGAGGTCGACTTCAGCTTGGGTCATGATCTCATGGTTCATGGGTTCAAACCCTACGTCGGGCTCTGACAGCTCAGAGCCTGGAGCCTACTTCGGATTCTGTGTCTCCCTCTCTATCTGCCTCCTATCCCGCTTGTGTTCTGTTTCTCTGTCTCTCTCTCAAAAATAAATAAGCATTATAAAAAATAATTAAAAATACATTTTTATAGTGGGTTTGTTTAATCAGGGTCCAAACAATTTCTGTACACAGCATTTATTAATCTCTTAAGTTGTACTTAATATATAACACTTCTCTTTATGCCACCCTTTTTCATGCTTTTTAAGAAACCATGGTATCTCAGGGTGCCTGTGTGGCTCAGTCATGCATCTGACTTTGGCTCAGGTCATGAGCTCA
>NW_021897805.1:0-605 GCF_006229205.1 Suricata suricatta
CGTTTTTGCTTCGAAAGCCTTCTCAGGTGAATTTCTTCATTTGCCTGTGTTTTGCCATTGGATTGAATTTTCTATCTGAACTGTATTAATTTCCTTCTTTTCATTCTTCCTTTCTGAGACAGCAGGTATGTGCCAAAGATTATAGTCAAATATGTGCACCTTTTATGTCAAAAGTTCTTGTGAGCAGTTCTTTTTTTTTTTCCATTAAGAAGGGGAAAATGGCAAGTCCTTTTAAGCCTTGAGAGCACAGGACAGTGTGCACACCCGAGCAGGAATCTAGCGGCTTCTTGAGGTAGGTGTGCAAAAAGCACATCTTTCCTGCACGTTCAGCGACAGGCTCAAACTTCAGATTGTATCATCAGAAACTGTTTTATTAAAAGTTTCTCTAGTATGGATTTCTCCAAATCCTTTTATTTTTATCAGGAAAAAAAAACTGAAGCAGAAAGAGTCCTCAAATAATTTAGGCATAAGTGCAAATCAGTTTCGGCATAAGCTTTCCAATCAGGTTTTCGTTTTGTAAATAGAATTATAGAAAGGAAAACTTAGCACAAATGGGGGAATTTCAGGTCTCCCTGGGATGCCATCTAAAAGCAGATAATGGGGTG
>NW_021897806.1:0-605 GCF_006229205.1 Suricata suricatta
GCTTTGAACAAAACAATTAGAAAATTTTGAAATTATTTTCTTTGTAATCGAAGAGAGTGATCGAATGCGTTCAATGGGTGTCTTGAATTTTATGCAAATATGAAGCTACTTTCAGTTTCATGTATTTTGTATTACTATATTGCAGGAAATGTCTGACAAAACACTAAAATATTATTGTATACATTTATATGTAAAAAAAATTTTATTTTTTAGATATTTTTTTATTTTTGAGAGAGAGAGAGAAGGAGAGACCAAGCATGAGTGGGGGAGGGGCAGAGAGAGAGGGAGACACAGAATCAGGAGGGTCCAGATTCTGAGGTGTCAGTGCAGAGCCTGATGCAGAGCTCAAAGTCATGAGCTGTGAGATCATGACCTGGGCTGAAGTTGGATGCTCAACTGATGGAGACACCCAGGTGCTCCTCTAAAATTAAATTCACGGGAACCTGAGTGGCTCAGTCAGCTGAGCATCTGACTTTGATCTTGGCTCAGGTCATCATCTCACAATTCACGAGTTCAAGCCCCACATCAGGCTCCGTGACGACGGTGTGGAACCTGCTTGGCTATCTCCCTCTCTCTCTGTCCCTCCCTGCTCCCTCTCTCTATCT
>NW_021897807.1:0-605 GCF_006229205.1 Suricata suricatta
TGTGACTTTCTGACCATAAGCACTCCGCCTGTACGCAGACCAGCTGTCTCCGCATTCTGTGTGCGCTGCAGGAGGCTGAATGCTTTCTACGGACTCTTTTTCTTATGGAGAGAATCTTTCATATTAAGCTTGTGTTTCAAAAACTGTCCCTTACTCAGTGGGGTCTTGTATATCATAACATTTCCTACAAAACATTAAACATCTCCCTGCAGTGCTATTAATTTCTAATTTGTCATTCTGTCTTAAGCTTCTCTTCTATGGCTATTTAAATTATGTTGATAGTAAGAATAAGTGACTTTTTCTCAGTTTTCTTGCCCCCAAATAAATGTGTGCTTGTATATTTTATTTTGCACTTAATTATTAGTCTATCTTCTTAGAACTGGTGCTATATACCTCAAGTAACCCTGATTTCATAAATATTTCATGCCTCTTTACTCATTTCATAATTTTACCATGTTGCACACATCTTATAGCATTTCACAATATTAAGATGATCAAAGCCTCTTTTACCTTTTGAGATTTCTGATAATTTTACTCAACAATGGATGATAGGCTTGGCCTATTCAATACGGTTTGTTAAAAATAATCTTAGTCTTAATGGTAAA
>NW_021897808.1:0-605 GCF_006229205.1 Suricata suricatta
CGTTCCCATCAGCAGAGCACGAGGATTCCATTTGCTCCACATCCACAGCAGCATTTCGGGTGTTATCAACTCAAAAACAATGTTTTAGCCATTCTAATCGGTACTAAAACTCCCTGTAGCTTTAATTTCCATTTTCCTAATGGCTGAAGATGTTGAAAATCTTTTCTTGTGATTATTTGTCATCTGTATGTCTTCTCCTATGAACTTCCTCTGAACATCTTTGGCCTATTCTTTTGTTTGTTTGCTTGTTTAATTGGGTGGTTTTCTTACAGTTACACTTTGGGAATTATTTATGTATTGTAGATACAGTTCCTATGTTGGGTTTATGATTCGCGTATGTTTTCTCCCAGTAGGTGGCTTTTCTAATCATTCTCTTAACACTGTTTTTCAAAGCAAACGTTTTAAATTCTGATGAAGCCCAGTTTATTAAAAAATTTCTTTAAAATGGGTCATGCCTTTGGGATTATAGGTAAGAACTGTCTGGTACTTGGTCCCAAAGATTTCCCTCTATCTATTCTACAAGTTAGATAATTTTGTATTTTACATTTAGGTCTATGATCTAATTAGAGTTAACTCCTGTTTAAAGTGTGATAGGTTGAGGTTCA
>NW_021897809.1:0-605 GCF_006229205.1 Suricata suricatta
ACCCAAACCTTACTTAAGACATTTTCTGTATTTAATCTCCTTAAAGATAGATTATGGAAAAGCATAAGTAATTGGACTTCTTTACTTGCAAATGGATTACTTTTCACATAGGCCTTAGCTGGGTTATGTGTGTACTAATTTGTATTTAGAAAAAAGACTTATTTATGCTGCTGACATCTTGGATCATAGCAGAGAAAGATTGAGGACTAATGAGGTGGTTCTGCTAGTAGAGCAGATCACCTCAACTGAGTTCTCAGAGCTGCTTTAAAACTGGGTTTGAGTCACTGTTAGAACAAAACTGTTCAGAACAGAATGCAGCTAAACACTCTAAGCCTTTTCATGTAAAAGCTAAAAAGAGGAAGTTCATTCTAAACAGGAATTCTGCTTGTTCTGATATCCGTCTTTTTAAGATCACAGTGATACTTTCCAGAATTGCTTCAGACACTTGGGAGGGTTATCCTTGCAGTCAGCCTTTCTTTAGAAGTCAGACAGACCTTCTCGATGAGCTCGATGCAGGCAGCCAGGTCCATCCCGAAGTCAATGAATTCCCACTCGATGCCCTCCTTCTTGTACTCCTCCTGCTCCAGCACGAACATGTGGTGGTT
>NW_021897810.1:0-605 GCF_006229205.1 Suricata suricatta
CTGCTCTGTCTATCTCTCTCAAAAATAAACAAACATTAAAAAAATTAAAAATAAAGAATGACCACTTGTTCTTTCCCATCAAAGATAACTTGTAACCATTGGTTTTACTTCTTTAATTGCACTTTCTAATACTTGCAGAGTAATGCTGAATAAAAATGGAAGTAATGATCACCTTTGCCTCCTCCTGAACTTTGTGGAAATGATCTCTTTCATTATCCCATGAACTCAGATGCTGGCCTCAGGACTGCATCACAAGTGTGTGAGACAGAGTGTGTATTGCCACATTATAAATGTATCTGTTTGAATTTTTCTGTGACTTTTATTAAGATTTAGTGTTAAATTTGCTCAAAGACTCTTTCAAGACCAGTTGGGACAATATGAGCATATCTTTTGATGTAATAATATGGTGTGGAATATTAAAATATTTCTCAATATGGAACTGACATACCTTTGGAATTAGTTACACTGGTAATGGTGTATCAATTTATTATTATGGTATGGGAATCTCTTTTAATATTTTATTTATGATATTTATATAAATATTTAATATTATTGGTAATTTTCCATTTGATGTAATTTATTTGGAAGGTGGATTTATCACTGCT
>NW_021897811.1:0-605 GCF_006229205.1 Suricata suricatta
AAACAAACAAACAAACAAACAAACATTTGAAATAGAGAAAAATTTTAACAGGGCCTTACTTCACACACTAAGAAGAAGTCTGATAGGGGAGTCAGACTTCAACACTTAAAAGAATAATAGAATATTCAAATTAGAAAAGATCTTTGGGGTCATGGAATTCAACTCCTCACTTTGTCAATAAGGAAAATAAGACCTAGCGAAGTGCAATACGTGCCCCAAGTTCGACAGGAGTAGAATTAGAACTAGTCCAGGGCTCACACTTTCCAGGCGGGAGCTGAGATGGACCAAATGACACCGCACTGTTCCCAACTACATTTAGAAAACTCCTCCCCTCCCCTTGAGCCCCATTCCATACTTGCCCCATTTTCTGTTTTTGTTTTTTTCTCTAGTCCAAAACATGAACCTCAAGGCCAAATCATCTCAGAATGCAAAGGTCCTGAAATAACTTTCTTCCCTGCTAAGGACGAGAAGAGAGAGTTTATTGAATGTCTTTCTCTTTCCTGGTCCTTTTGGCTCTCCTGATTTTCTGCAAACTCTGGCACAGTGTGCCCTGCGTGTCTGTGGAGAGACAAACTCTGCCAGATTCTGCATTCAAAAGTTTTAGG
>NW_021897812.1:0-1365 GCF_006229205.1 Suricata suricatta
CTCCCCAGCTTGTGCTCTGTCTCTGTCTTTAAAAAATAAATAAAAATGTTATAAATTAAAAAGAGTTTAACGATTCAATGAGTTCATTAAATTCATTCATTGAACTTGTGTGTATAAAGTAGTATTAATGTATGTGCACTAATTTTCTTATTTTCTTCAAGGATTTATACTTCATCAAGTCTATATGATTTATATGATTGGTTATAAAAAATGCCTTGCCTATTTAACTAGAATTTCCCATTGGAACTGACTTATAAAGAACAATATTCTCCCTTGAAAATCTTCAAAAATTAGATGGAGAATAGTTTATCATGATACTATACAACTCCTTAGCCCAAATAATGCCTGAAAAGTGTATGTTTGCTTTTCTCTGATTCTATTATATATTGTTTATTTTATTGATTTTAAATTTAGCATATTCTGATAATAATATTCAAAATTGTGTTGCTGAAATTATTTGGCTCCCTGTATATTTTTGTACTGAAAGTTTATATATGGAAATCATTAATATGTCACCATCAAAATAATAACTTTATTTTTTCACTGCACAATATAACTTGTAGTAACTCAGAATCATTTCCATTATGTTTCATTGACATTTAAATACAATTTAATAACACTTGAATATTTATGTGAACTTTTAAAAGCGGAAGAATTAATCAAAGCTGACATAGAATATTTAGACAGCATTTCCAAATACTTGTAATACTAACAAGACTTATCTTTCATTTGGCAAAACGTGCTAGAATGTAATTTTTGGCAAGTAAAAACAATAAAAAATATCATCTCACTTACAGCTTCATGTTCAGACTCTCTGGACCAAGCAGCATGGAGAGTATATTACTTATGTTTTGCATAGATTACATTTTTGTTGTCCAAAACGAATTTGTAATTATTTTTCTATTATCCTTTTAGGGAAAGTGATGCTGGCTATTTCAAATGTGGAGATTCATATGGATAAATGCCTCTACAATTTCAGAATATTTGCTACTTCATCTCTGAGCAAAAATAAATAATTACTGGTGATGAGATATTCTAATAGACTAAAATATATAGATAAAGTGTCAGTTTTCATAAATTCTCTGCACTGTGCCTGTAGAGAATAAGAGAATAAGTCATAAGATGAATATTTAAAATAAATAAAATGATAATTTTCTTCTAATATTCTTTCTTGCCAGGCTAAATTAAAAAATAATATTATAATGAAATACTATTATAGCAGTGAAAATTAATTGAAGCAGCATGCTAGCATTTGGAATTTGAAAAATATTGATGGAAACAATAAAGACACAGAAGAGAATATACATTCTCTCTCTCTCCCTCTCTCTTGCTCAAAATAGAGGTCAGGATTGTGGCTCCACTTGG
>NW_021897813.1:0-605 GCF_006229205.1 Suricata suricatta
TACATGACCTTCTGCCTGTTTTTCCCCTCTACTCTGTCTTTGTGCACGGTAGAAAACTGTTCAAAACTGAATTATTATCTTCTCCTGAGTATTAATGGAGGAGTGCACGTAATACATTAAAAACTTCTGGTAGAATTTTTATAGAATCATAATTTTAGCTCTAAAAAGGACCTACAATTTTAGTATCTAGAAAAAAAGGACTTTCTTTTATAACTTAAAATCAGTAAAGGAATGTTATCTTAAAAAGGTAAAAATTCCATTTTCTGATTCTGATTTTTTGCTTTTTACTGATTTTTAGTGGAAAAATAGTTGGCTAGGCAGAGGACTGCATTTCAAAACAGAGAGAAAAATGGTTGACTGCTAGGAAATATATCTGGCATATTCAAAGTTATGACATCATTTCAGTTCTTAAGACTAAAGAGGTAATTCATTTAGTTGGATGGATTAAGGAAATGTGCTTTCTAGTTAGCTCTTTACAAATCTTATTCAGTGCAGTAAATATTTATTGAATGCATGGACATAGTCACTGCATTGCATTTATTAATGGATAATAATAACTAGCCTGCAAACAGTTCAAGATTTACATCTTAGAAGAAAATTGACCA
>NW_021897814.1:0-605 GCF_006229205.1 Suricata suricatta
TATCATTATTGAATGTCACATTTTTTTCAAAAGATTTCTTCTATGTTACTTCAGGTTAGATAGTGTAATACTAAAGTCCAGAGAGGCTAAGGGCTGCAGTAAACTTTTAGAGCTACTGAGATAACTCAGGTATTCTATAACCAACCCAAGGAAGAAAACAAGATAGAACCTTTAGCAACGTAAAAGTGCTAAAGTTTCTATCTTCTGTCATGAATAGAGTCAGAGATTCTTCTGGCCATGTATCTACATATGATGTCAGTGGGAATTTTTAATACTGTGGGTGGAGATGTCTAACTTGGATAATCTGACTTTGGAGCTCTTGGAAGCTGGAAATGCTTTTAGCCATGGCTGAGTCAGAAGGATATGAACCTTGGACTTATTCTGACAGTTGCCTTTAATTAAATGAGACTGACCTTATTACATTCTGGCACGGCAGCTATTTAGAAAGCACTAATTCTTGGGAAATCGAGCGTTTCCAAGTTTTGTTTTTACTCAGCATCTTGGATTTTGTTTTCATTTTCCACTTTCAGATTCATAATCGCTTAGATACAAATTGCTGTGGATTCAGACCTCGAAAGGAAGATGCCTGTGTACAGAATGGACTG
>NW_021897815.1:0-605 GCF_006229205.1 Suricata suricatta
CACTAAGGAACTTTTCCTGCCCTAACATGGAGCTCAGAAGTCAAATCCTCCATGATACCATCCATGATTCTTCCTTCATTTATTAATTCAAGTGAATTATGTAACAGGAATGGGCCAGGAAATACACAATGTACTACAGATAAAAATAAAAGAATTATAAAAGATGGTTTCTGCTGTCATTCTCTTATTTCCTCTACAAAATTCATTATCCATATCAAAAAATACAATCATGATTACACAGATGTATATTTTTTCCAATAATATTTTTTCACATGTCAGAGTTCTATCCACAAAAATATTAAGCTTTTTAATAAAGTGGTTATTGTTTACTTGGAAATATAGCACCCCCAAACCAATTAAAAGCTTGCCATGTGGAAACTACAATTAGGATTTCTCAAAAATTAAGGTATTGCTGCACACCTAAGGCAGAACAGGTACTAGTGACTTTGATGATTCTGACTAGAGTCTAACTAGAAGTGGGCATCTAAGACTAGTGAGAACCTCCTATATAACAAGCACTCCTTTGATAAAAAAAAATAGGAAAAAAGTGAACACCTATCATAAACATAACCTTTGTCCCACTCACACAGATAATGTAGACAACT
>NW_021897816.1:0-605 GCF_006229205.1 Suricata suricatta
CCAGGCTCTGAACTGTCAGCACAGAGCCCGACACAGGGCTTGAACCCACGAACTAACTGTGAGATTATGACCTGAATCAAAGTCAGATGTTTAGCCAACTGAGCCACCCAGGTACCCCTCCCAGTGATGCTCCTAAACTCCACTCCAAGTTCTGACTGTGTTTGGCCAAGCTCCTTCCCTCTCCTGGGTCTGACTTGCACTTTCTTCTCAGATCTTTCTCCTCTGAGGTAGGAAAAGCCAATGGGTAAGTGATTTATCCTGTTTATAGAGTTGGTCAGAAAACAGAGACAGAGTCAGAGAGGATGAAGGCTGGGCTTGGAGTGCCGCTGGCTTTCAAGCCCGTGGGATTTGAGCAGAGGGTATTTCATGGTGCCAGACGTCTGTGAATTGGGGCGTGCAGACCAGAGGCCTTGTGAGTTTGGGAAGAGCAGACAGGTTTGCTGGGTCAAAGTAATTTGGAGACCTACACTCTGTTCTCCAGACCAGAAAGGTTCTCGGCTCTGCTAAGGAACTATGAGTTAGGGGAGATTATTCCTTGGTGCTTCTCCTCCAGAGTCCTTTCCAACTCTTGGCCCTGCCCTCTTGGCCTTTCTTTTCTGCCCTGG
>NW_021897817.1:0-605 GCF_006229205.1 Suricata suricatta
TAAATTTCCCCACCCTTCTGTGTTCAGGGAAATGACTGACTACAAAAAAATCACCCTTTCCCATATGATGTAGGTAAGACACATCTTCCTCCCTCTTCATGATTCCATTATTTACTTATCTCTACAAAACCCAGACCCCCTTCCTGATATTTGAGTCATTTCTCATTAATGAATGTTTTCTCTATTGCAATAGCTTGAATAATATCATCTTTTTAATTGTCTGTTGTTTTTGTCTTTCATACCCTATAAAGTAGATTCTAGGTATGTCAATGGGCTCTAGCTTCTGGTTCAGTTAGGGCCTACAGAGAAGACTTGACAGAAGACTGGAAGGAAAAGGGAGATGGTGTTTGGGGAATTTATTCTACTGGTTGTTCTCTATACACCTTTCTTTTACACAATTCTCCACTTCTGAGGTCCAAGACTTGCACTTCCCCTCATCCCTTCAGCCTGATGGTGATGACAGCTTCTTTGCCACTGGACCCCCAGACATTGAACTTTCCCTGTGGCTATTCTATACCATGCCCTTCCCAGTGGTCCCTTTGCAAATAAACATATAATGTGAGAGTGCTCTTTTCTGCTGGGACTCTGCTTGATAATCAAAATTT
>NW_021897818.1:0-605 GCF_006229205.1 Suricata suricatta
GAAGTGAATGTTTTCCTGTCTTAATTACTCAATATCTCCAGAGTCATTTACAAAAGTGCATTGTCTCCCTCCTTTTAGCTTATTCTCTGCAGAGGCTGTCATGCTGGCCTCTACATTTTTGTTTGTTAGGGATTGAGCAAAACTGTGAAGCTGATTAACTTCTTTTTGTAACGCTATTTTCCCTTCACAGAAGAACCTCTTTTTCTGACTATTCCTAAAGTATATATCATTCCATTCCATAATGAATCTTTCTGAAGTACTCATCAATTAATTTGTAATTAAATATTATTTACCTATTCTGAAAAATATCTAAAACCATTTTACAAGATGATCTTTAAAAAAATAACAAAAATTAGCAAAATTTTTCCATCCTTCTGTTTTCTAGGTAACCAATTCTAACTATAGGGTATGTATCCTTCTCCATAGAAACATACATACACTCATGCATGCACACATAATATTTAGGGTAGTTCTGGTTTTGTTTTTATAAAAGTGAGCTTATGTTGTTAATATATATAAAATATTTTTCTATGTGGAAACAGATCACTTGTATTTCTTCAAGTCCATATTTATATATTTATTTTTAATAAGTTGAAAATATTCCA
>NW_021897819.1:0-605 GCF_006229205.1 Suricata suricatta
AGGTTCTAACAGACAACTCTCACAGATTACTGGCACCATTTTCAGGGTGGCAGAAAAGACAAGAGTATCTCCCCAGCTCCTAAGACCTAGATGTCCCTGGGAGTGCCTTTTGCTCCCTAGCCCCTGAGACTGGGAGGAGACAATGAGGCATATCACACCCAAGAAGGTGCAGAAACAAAGAGTGGGAGGGGAAGCCAGAAATGTTACTGAAGAGCTCTAATACTTTTGGTTTCTCGAGTGGCAGTAATTTTCTTGGCCACTAAGATCCTAGGAGAAAGAAAAGGTTTTAACCAGGGTGGGGAGGTCGAAGGTTCCATCTTCTGGCCATCCAACATTGAAGGTTGGCCATTCGTTCCTGGAAAAAACAGAACTTTTTCTTTACTTTAAGCCTTAATCCATCAGCTCTTTCCTAACGTCCTTGAAATGGTCCAAGACTAAAGTCAAGGGGGTAGTTTGAGTCTGTCCCATAGCGTTAGTCCAACCAAACCAAGACAACACAAAAACAGAATTAAGTCACAGACCACAGGAATTAGTCCTCCTGGCCAACGGAGGAGAAAATGAAAGTGAGATGATGGTTTTTGTGCACTTTTTAAAGAAAAATATGT
>NW_021897820.1:0-605 GCF_006229205.1 Suricata suricatta
TAGTTGTGACACAGAACATACAGCTCTCAAAGCCCAAAATATTCACCATGTGGCTTCTTACAGAGAGAAAAATAAATAAAGAAAACCTGCCTCCGCCCTCAAAGTTCTTCCTAACTACAATGGTATGAAGGCTTGTGCTGATGTGGTTCTTAACAAAATCTTATGGGCCCTACAGGAGATTATTTTTAGTAAAAATGTCTCATGTAATTAATGTGGATAAAAATACATGAAAAATAGATGTAAATAATGTTAACTCATTAATTCATAATAATATATTCATTGATTCAGAATAATAAAAGGAAAGCAGCCCATGGAAATGTTGCAAATATACTAAGGTTTCCTATAAAAGACATTTAAAAAAACTAAAAATAGTAACTATAATAATAATGAATAGTGTGTTGAGTTTAGTGCGAGGGTCTTCTGAAATAAGAAATGAAAATTACCAAATAGGGACGATGGGCTTCAATCTAATAATTTATGCAACAAAAGCACACAGAACTGTATATCTGAGAAGTACAGAATCACTTGAAATTTTTTAAAGAACATTATCAATCATAGTCGATTCTTTCAAAACCCTCTATAATTATTATTGCATGTAAAATCTG
>NW_021897821.1:0-605 GCF_006229205.1 Suricata suricatta
TAGTCGTTGGACAAAAGCTTAATATTCCATTCAATGCTTTCATCCTTAGCTCCTTTGAGCCTGTCCTACGCATGCATGCTTCAAGGGTTAGTCAGCTGTCTGGACAAACTTCACACACAGATACTGGTCTTCCCTTCTGTGACTCTATCTCCCTTTCAGAACCTCCCATCACCACCCCTGTCACTTCGAAGTGGTTGTGTTTGCCCTGAACACTGTCCCCTTGTTCTTCAGATCAGACAGTTAGTTTTCCTTGGCATTTTGGCCTGTTTGCATGCTGGTGATTGGAAACTATCATCGGGCTACAGACCGTAAAAATGGGGAGCTCACTCATATTTTCTTCTGAGTGCTGCCTTTTCTCCACAGTCTGTCCATTCTTGTTTACTTCCCAGCACCTCCCAGGTGGATGGCTTCTCTATATGTTGTTCCACGTATATAGTCATCTGTGGGAGGGCCAGTCTGGTTGTATATATGGAACTGCCACAATTGATTTTTGCATACTGACTCTGTGTCCTGCAATCCTTCTAAATTCACTTAGTCTAGTAGTTTTTCACATGTATGTTAGGATTTGAGTACATGATTACATCATCCATGAATAAGGAGAATTT
>NW_021897822.1:0-605 GCF_006229205.1 Suricata suricatta
CAGGAGTCAGCTTAAAAGTTACTATTACAAAATGCAACTGTCCCTCTGAAGGGTTAATTCCTTAGAAACAAAATGGAATCAGGCATGAACACCTTTAATGGGACATTTGAAAGACAAGGATACTGATGTAGCTTGGTTATTTGTTTCAGGTAAATGCAGCTGAAGTAGTACAATGAAAAGTCTTTCTTTTATTTCAGTTGATTCCATGAGCCACCATTTCATTCATACAACAAACGTTTAGTGAACACCTACTATGTACCGAGCAGTGAGGTGATCGAGATGAGCATTACCGCTGAAGAAAGACAAAGACAACATTTTGGATAATCCTGTGACCCAGAATTTAAAACTATGAATATGCTCTTCAGTTTCTGTCCTAAACACTGACATAAATACAATGTATTTCCATTAAAATAAAGAATATTAAGTATTCTGAATACTTAATAGTGAAAAATTTGTTGTTAGTTCTGGAACTTGTATTTCCATTGAGCATTTCCATGTTAATATATACGTTTCTCCACCAACATTTTAAAGGTCTGCTTAGTATTTTCCTTCTCTATTTTAATTAATCACCTCTTATTAGTGAGGAAGTTTGTCTCCAGCTTCTT
>NW_021897823.1:0-1365 GCF_006229205.1 Suricata suricatta
CGCACAGACTGCGCCCTGGAGGGAAGGCGTCCTCGGGGCGTCACTCGGGACAGGTCAGGCACCAGGGACTGGCTGAGGGAGCCCCGCGCGCTCTCGTCCACCGCCCCCCCCAGGACCGTTTCCAACCACTCACTATTCAACTTAGAAAACACCAAAAGTAACGACTGAAGTCTCCTGTGGCCCCAGCTCATCCGGAAACTGCATATAACTGCTCTTCTGAATTTGGGGTTAATTATTCCCTCATCGATTTTAGACACTTACCACGAATGCATGGGCCCAGAAACGACATATAGTGCTGTTTTTACACGGTGCTAACCTTCGCGTAAGTGGAGCGAAGATGTGTGTATTTCCGCAGCTTAGCGCCCCGCCTCACCCCTGCCCGCTCCAGCCTTCTGGGTCCGACGTCCACCCACACTGTGCGCTCGGGCTCAGCACCTGAATGGCTGACCCTCAGGTTGGTTTCCCTTCTCCGGTGAGCTAGGATTCAGGACTTCCCGTTTCCTTGATTTTGTCCTGGGAAACAGCTTCATAATGAAACGTCTTGATAAGACCTGGCGGTAAGAGAGCCAGAGAAATTTTTGAAAAGACGCTTTCAGGAACAAGAAGACAATGCCATACAAAAGACTGCACGAAAAAGGCGTTCTTGGAAATTAAAAACGTGAGAGGGGAACAGCAAAATCCCAGCTCGCAGGAGGCTTGGAAGGTGAGGTTGAGGGACAGGAAAGCAAGATACACTCAAAGAAAGAACCTAACACAAATCCCCAGGCGCAAGGACGTCAGTCTGCCTAGCTTCCCAGCGCTCCCACACGCGCTAAACTAACCACTCCATATGAATTTCCGAGCCCTGGGACAAGAGGAAGGTCCTGCCGCTTCCAGAGAGGAAAATACAGCAGGTTCCCTTAAACATGAGCAAGACAAGAATGGATTTAGATTGTTGTTAAAAACACTAGAAATTAAAAGACAAAGGAGAAAATCCTTTCACGTTCCTAAGGGAAAGGTGAGATCCTTCCCTCGGCCACGCTGCTAATTAAGGAGGGGCGTCGTGTGGAGACATTTTTGGTGCTAAGGCGCCTGGATCAGTCGGTTGAGCTTCCAATGTCTGCTCAGGTCACGATCTCACGGTTCGTGGGTTCAAGCCCCGCATCGGGCTCTGTGCTGACCGCTCGGAGCCTGGAGCTGCGTCAGATTCTGTCTCCCCGCTCTCTCTGCCCCTGTCTGCTGGCTCAGTCTCTCAGAAATAAATAAACATTAAAGAGACCGTTTTGGTGCTTTGCGGACTGATGTTGGCATTGAGTTATTTGGGGCGCATACTGCTCACCTGCAGGTGCACACTTTATCCCTTACGAGCCACCCTTGTCTGGATTT
>NW_021897824.1:0-605 GCF_006229205.1 Suricata suricatta
ACTGCATTCATTTGAACCCTGACATTACCGAGGTAGTTTAAGAAGTAAAGTCAAATAATTTTAAATAAAGCATTAATTCTAAAAGTTAAATAAACAGAAATTATGATGGGTGCCTTACTACACTGACAATTTTAAATAATTTAGTAAACATGTGTCATCAGTCTTCTGGGAGATGTTGGGGAAAACTGTAATGAACTAATGGACACCCTGTCCTCAATGAGAGGGACTGTATGCTGAGAACCTATATATAATGAGAAGTAGTAGAAGGTATAAGAGTTCCGAAAGGGAGATGATTCTTCCCAGGTCTGAAGATGAAGGGATGCCTCTTTGTAGTTCAATTGTAAGTTTAACACAGGTTCAGTCTTAAAGTTGACCTGGGATAATCCATCTCTCCTTCCTGCATCCTTTCTAGATTCTACAAAATTAGCACACGCCCCTCACACAGCATGCGGGCTTCCAGGAGAGCTCCTTCCCCGTCTGGGGCGGGGGCCACCCCTGCCACTGACCTGGGGCACTGGCAAGTGGTACCATGGCCGGTCCCCAGCCCTGCAAAGCACACCAGCTGACAGGCCACCAGTCGGTGGGCCAATGACAAGAAGACGATC
>NW_021897825.1:0-605 GCF_006229205.1 Suricata suricatta
GACTCTATAGAGAAAGAAGTACTTTTTGAACATCCAGGAAAAGAGACCAAGTCGCCGTCACGGAAGAGTGCCTTCAATTTTAATAGCAATGCTTTGAGACAGAAGAAAATGAATTATCTATTTAAGATGCATACAGAAAATGCGAGTCTAGTGTTTTACGCCCTAATGAACCAAACTCAATACTGACAGACAGAGGCCACAGCAGGCAAGAGCTCAGAGAGTGCTGTCCCCACAAGTCCCTTCTGAGGCCTCTGCTACAGAAGGTGCCCCAGACAACCAAAACTCCTGGGGGCGCAGATACAAGGGCTGGGGTGAACACCCATACGTGCTTATTACATATTAATTATAACACAGAATGAACATTATAGGTGGGAGATCATAACATGTAGTGGATATCATATGCTCTGACAGCATAGAATGTAACTATTTTAAATCCTGAACAGATTTTGGGTAGAATGTGGGTACTATGTGTGATATGTGGGAAAACAAATGAGGAATTATATAATATTCTGGTTTTGTTATTCCTGGTTGTCCTTAAAGGCTAGAATTCTTATTGTGGAAGAAAGCAAAATAAATGTTATATAGAAGAGGTTAAGTAAAAACCC
>NW_021897826.1:0-605 GCF_006229205.1 Suricata suricatta
ATAGTTACTGGAAACAACCTCAATATCTTTTGTCTCCATTTAGAGTATATTTGTTCAATAAATGTTTTACCAAACAAAATTCATCAAATTATTTCTCTCTGTGATTCTTTTGAATGTTTTGCCAAACTTAAATTCTTTTAAATTCCACTCTGTTTTTGCAGAGAGAATGATTTCCTCCAAATAAAAGTAGGAGAACAATCAAAAGACATTCAAGACAATTTGAAAATCAAATCTTTTTGCACCATTTGAGCTTTTATTTAATATGTTGATTCTTCTTTTGTCTTAGTAAAAATAAATTGCAAAGTTATCTACTTGCAAGTACAGTTGACCATTGAACAATGTAGGGTTTAAGTGTCCCAACACACTTGCACAGTAAAAAATCTTTTCCTTTTGATTCTCTGCAAAATTAATTCCTAACATCCTGCTGTTGACCAGAAGACTTAGTGATAATATAAATATACTTTGTATGTTGTGTGTATTATACACTTTATTCTTACAATAAAGTAAGCTAGAGAAAATAAAATGTTATTAAGAAAAGTATGAGGAAGAGAAAATACATTTACAGGGCTGAACTGTATTTATTGAAAAAAACCTGCGTATAAATG
>NW_021897827.1:0-605 GCF_006229205.1 Suricata suricatta
TGGATGCGGAGTTTTCTTGGCTGCCTTGTTAGAGATCAGAGGGCCTGGTAGCTTTTCCCAGGATACCTCCCGTGGTTCTGATTCTGATATTGACTATTCCCTGTATGGTTACAGCCAGCAGTTTGCTGTTGCTGGCTTGTTAATTTTGTGAAGGTCATTGGTAAACATAGTATTTATAAATAAAGTATGTAAAGGGGCGCCTGGGTGGCTCAGTCGGTTAAGCATCTGACTCTGGATTTGGACTCAGGTCATGATCTCACAGTTGGTGGGTTGGTGCCCTGCATTGGGCTCTGCTCTGACAGTGCAGAGCTTGCTTGTGATTCTTTCTCTCTCTCTCTCTCTCTCTCTCTCTGCCCCTCCCCTGATTGCTTTCTCTATCTTTCTTAAAATGAATACATAAATTTTTAAAAAAATATATAAAATTACAAGTAAATAAGTTATATTAAAAAAATAAATGCACAAAGCCATCACTTTCTAAATAGCTTTTTGTATTTATCCTGAGGTTACTTACATCTCTTGTGTCCGTGTGATGGAAATCCTGGAAAAGGTATGCCACTCTGCATCCCTTCCTACCTCCACATGCACTGACTTCACAGTGGTGGCTT
>NW_021897828.1:0-605 GCF_006229205.1 Suricata suricatta
CGCCTTGGGGGGCGGGGGATGTGTGGGGGACACGTCGGAGAAGCCGAGGAAGAGCAAAGCCGGGAAAACCGGGCATGGGGAGACGCTTTATACACAGTCAGGGCTGTTGCCCCTGGGAGGGGCTTCAGGACCCCCTCCCGCCCCTCTCCCAGAGGGCTCACCCCCTAAACCAGAAATCGCAAAGGAGCTTAGATTCCAGATGGGCTGTAGATCTAAACGTGTAAGATAAAGCAGTACCTTCTGGAAGAACTCCTAGGAGAATACTTCCATGGGGGAAGGCAAAGATTTCCTAACACAAAAAGCACGAGCTATAAAAGACAGGAAAGATGCATTGAACTGCATTAACATTTAGAATTTCTCTTCATCAAACAACACCATTAAGACAGTGAAAACACAAGCCACAGAGTGGAAGAAAATACTTGCAACCCGTATATCCCACAAAGAATTCATATCCAGAGCCTATAATGAATCTATGAATTTACAAGAAAGGCAGAGGGGCGCCTGGGCCGCTCTGCCGGTGAAGCTTTCGGCTCTTGGTTTTGCTCAGGTCACGATCTCACAGTTTGTGGGTTGGAGCCTTTCATCACGCTCTGTGCTGAATTCTC
>NW_021897829.1:0-605 GCF_006229205.1 Suricata suricatta
CCATTCAGAAAGCATTGAGAGTCTTTTCACTTTCAAAGTGACTTCAAAGAACATATAAAACTCAAGAAAATCAAACCTGTGAGCAAATCACCAAGGGAATACACTAATAGATTTAAACTTGAAGATATTGATATCATCACATACAGAATATTAAAGAACTGTAAATGAAATATATAAAGAAATATATAAGATATATATGACATATATATGGAGAGAGAGAAATATAATGAGGTTTTACACATAGAAGAATAGATGTGTTTATTAAAATAATCTATTTTAGATTAATTAATTAATCTATATTAAAAATAACTATTAAAAGGTTCCTATATTCCTTCACATAAGCTTTTTGTTTTCTTTCCCTTCTGTTACCTTTATTCATTCTCAATTATAAATTCACAAAAAACTCACTTTCCTGTTATATAAACTCTTAAGTGTGCTTAGGTGTTAAATACATAAAATAGAAATTTTAAGAAATATCTATTATATTAAAGTTTTTATTTTTATTGCTTTGGGAAATATTACAAATGCCTAAGCATTTTTCCCTAAAGAAGCTTTTTGCTTGGTTATGGAATAATATATATGCAGAAAGAAAATAGTAAACCAAT
>NW_021897830.1:0-605 GCF_006229205.1 Suricata suricatta
CGGTGTGGAAAGTCGATCAAGTATCAGGTACTCCACTGCGGCCAGACACAGAATTCAATGGTATACACTTCTAAGTGTCCTTCTGTTTCCCCAATCAACTGCTTCCTCACAGATTTGCTTTTATGTTTGAGATTGATGCCTGTGTTTTACGTGATTTGGGTTATTATTCAGAGTGAATTTACATTAGTGTTTTTGGGTAGAATGCTTACTATTTTAAAATGCTTCTAGCATAATATTAAGAAACATGCATGTAACAGCTAGGAGTTCATTTTTACAAAGTGCTCTGCTTCTGTTTTTCCCCTCAAAACACCTACCAGGATTCTGATGTGAAACTTACCTTCATAATTGGCAGGAGGTCTTCAACTTTGTGTACCTTTTCCAGAGCTTCTCGAACTTCCAACAGTCCTTTAGGATTATTAGCTCTTAAAGGGAGAAACAGAAAGAGGGAGATGAAAATTAAAATACAGAAATGTAATAATATATTCATTGCTATTATCTTTAACTTAAATAAATCCTCAATTATGAGGAGCTCAATATTCCAAATGGCGGGCCAGAACAGAAGTTTCTAAATATGGAGATAGTTTAATCCTAATGAATTTGGGACC
>NW_021897831.1:0-605 GCF_006229205.1 Suricata suricatta
CTACCATGTCCACTGTCACTAGTGCCTGATTTTTGAAAGATACACACTCTAGGATTCAAGAAACACAGAATAGCATTTTATTCTTTTCAGTAATCCAGAGTAGGCTGTGAATCTGGGTGGTATCTTTGTATTATTTATATATTTTATAAGCAAAAGTCTATAATGTGTCTGGTTTGTATCTGGCCTTACTTTGGTTACACTAAGGCCATTTGATTGATTTATAACTAGTCAGACTCAGGTTATCTCATTAAACTTACAGAAGAGAATAAAAGAAAAAAAGAAAGTACATTGTCATCTAGTTACTGCTTTATTTATTTTTCTTTTAGTAGTATAGTGATACCATTTTCTCTCTAATGGCACTGTTTTTTTTCCCTTGACTCACAATCTACTCTCTTCTAAGTGAGGTAGGGAGGCTTAAGGTTTCCAAAGAGACCAAAGTTTGAATATCTATTTCTACTCCTCAATTAAAATGCAGAGAGGTAACAAACATACACACACAAACGAACACATACAATTAATTTTTTCTCTACCGAAACAGACATATCTTCATCTGGAAGGCGATTATATTATGTGTAACATGTTCAAATTTCAAAACCAAAGTATCA
>NW_021897832.1:0-605 GCF_006229205.1 Suricata suricatta
CCCCCCCCCCCATCAGTCAGGGTCAGGTCCACTCCATCCCACTGTCCCTCCAGCCACCGGCCCGTCCCTCCCCTGGCGACCACGTTGGACGCCCACTGCTGCTTCTCTGGAGAAACCCTCAGCCACGTCTGTGGGGCCCGTCCTCGGACACCCCGAGCTTTCCCGTCCCCTCTGCCTGCTGCCTGGGAGCCCCACACACTGCCCCCTCCCAGGGATCTGGCCGCCCAGCAGGAGGGGAGGGGTGCACACAGTCCACAGCACTGCCTGCTGTCCCAGCACGCCGTCTGTCTGTCTCTGCAGCGACTGGTGGTGGGCGGCGCTCCCCGCTGCCCCCCGCCGCGCCCCAGCACAGCACCCACGTGCCGCAAGCACCCCATGAACACGCCTGGATGGCTGGGAGCGGCCCCGCACAGCGGCCTCAGGTGCAGACACCGTGAGGGAGTCACTACAAATGACCCCGTTAGAAAGTTTAAACTCTGATACAACAAAGAAAACGAGAGAAAAATGTGTGGCAAAGATTGTTCTTTTTAATAAAGACTCTTCCGTGTCACGGAGACAGAAAGCCAGACGTCTGAGGAGGAGAATAAGCACAGACGTGGCCCGTT
>NW_021897833.1:0-605 GCF_006229205.1 Suricata suricatta
CTAAGATTTCCTAGATCAAAGTCACTATGAGAAATTCTGTTTTTACATTAACAAGTCTCAAGAAGAATCAATAATACAATCATATCCATATGCTCATGGTGGCAAAACCCTCTCACAGTTATAAAATCCTTTTATAGCTGCTGTTAACAGGTGATTTGAACAGGTAAAAGGCAATGGATACACGAAGGGATAACAGGTGTGGTGGAGGGAAATACATAAGGAATTACTTCACCTGATCATGGCCCATGTTTATTTATCAGAGAAACAAAGCCACTCCCTGGTTACCAGGCTAGTCACTGACAGAATCAGAAACAAACTGAGGTTTTCTCACTTCCCTGGGGCCACTTCCCCTACATTTCATCTGATGAGTCTTCTCTATTTGGAATGAATTCAGAGCCCCTATCTTTCTAGTCAGAGTACTTCAAGTAAATGGACATTTTTCACTTAAAACAATCCATGTTAGAAATCAAAAGCAATGAAGGATCACATACCATCACTTTAGGTGAGATAACCTAGCCTCAGCAATTATTGGCTCAACTAAAAAAGTAATAATGACACTACGTTACAATATCCTGGGTGACGGCTCACTTTAATGTGAAAAAAAA
>NW_021897834.1:0-1365 GCF_006229205.1 Suricata suricatta
AGCTGCCTTGTGATCCAGGGACAGGGAAGGCAGTTTTCATATATGAAGCCAATATCCCACAGCTATGTTAGCAGCACATTTAACACAATAGGTAACCAGGGTGGTGGTATGTGACCAAACATGGGCCCTGCAGTTGCACTGACCAGCATTCAGATCCCAATGTTGCCCTTCGGGCTGTGTTTTTGGAAAAAATTACTCAATTTTGTTAAATTCCATTTTCTCATTTATTAAAATGGAGTCATAATTTGTATGTCATAGAGCTGTCATATCAGTGGGATAATATGTGAAAAAATTAACTACACATAGTACTTGATATGTAGTTAAGTCTTTAATACATGCCGATTTTCTGATCTCTTGAGACCAAAGGGGTTTGAATTATCAGAAGATCAAAATTATTATGTAATTTCAAGTATCCACTGATCCTGGAATATAAATTTCAAGAGCAGCAGGAGAATAAAGCTCACATATCCATAGCTTCAAAATGGATTAATTATTTATGTTAGCACAATTGTGATAACCTATAATACCTTGGAAACAAAAGTTTCATACCACCCAAGAAGGTCACTCTTTGTGTAAGCACATCTTTCCACTGCTGAGAGGGTCAGCCCTTCTTAGCCACTCTTTTCTCTCTCCGAGTAGCTTGGGAAGTTAGCCTCATTATCTCCTCTAGTACAACAGGCCTATAATCAACAGGAGAAATTGCCCTGCTACATCAATCCATGAACCCTTTCTTTCCTCACTGAAGTGGCATTCATTTATGACATGAGTATTGAAGAGGAAAAGAGGACATATAGAGAAAATAGTGGTATTAGTATTAGTCATGATAAAGATGGCTAATGTTTATTAAGCTATATGTCAACTATTTTGCAAACATCTCTTTTAATACTCACAACATCCCTAAGAAAAGAATATCATCAATTTCATTTACAGTTTGAAGAAACTAAGGTACCTAACCTGTCCCAGGCCATCTCTCTAGGACTGTGGAGGTGGGAATTCAAACATAAGTCATCTGAATGCAGAACCATGTTCTATAAATCATTACACTGTTGGGAGCAGTGAATTAACAAAAGGGAGAGCTAAGTGGGAGCTTATTCATCATGTTAGCCTAGTGGGCTATTCCCCAGCCATAATATCTCCAGAGGGACTTCATGATACCCCATGAGGTTCCCAGGGGATCCTTATTGTCCTTTAAAGAAAGTGAAGATGGCATCATAGCTACATCTTCTGTTATACAAATAAACAGTTGAGTTTGGGAAGGTATTACTTGTCAACATCAGTTTATCCTGGGAAGATGAAAGGTACCTGGGAATCACCAGTACCTGGCTCATGACTTAATAAATAATAGTTGAATTTCTAACAACTGAA
>NW_021897835.1:0-605 GCF_006229205.1 Suricata suricatta
GAACGCCCTCCCTTCCCATTTGTCCATGTGGTAAATTGCTTTCATCCTTTAAAGCATCCAACTCAAGTATCAGGCATTCTCAGAGCCCTTCCTGCTCTGCAGCCCTTTCCCTTCCCTCCACTTCCTGCAGCACTTGGCACGCAGGACGCTATGCTTATTTGCCTAGCTGGTTATTCTGTCTTACTCATCTTTGTATGCCTAGGACAGTGACTGGCCACATACCTGCATGTGGTGTCAAATCTTAGAAGGAATGACTAAGGCAACTGAGAATATATAGCCCAGAGAAAAGGGAAATGTGGTTCTTTTATTAGAAGAAAAAAAGAAATAGAAGGTTCTTTGGCTTGGTGTGGTGGTGGTAACTCACATCCACAAGGGGTAAGGATTGATAGCCTCTACAGCCTTTTCCAACTCTGGGATTTTATGACTCTGACCTCTGGTATTCAAGAGTTGCTGTATTACTTAACCGATAGTCTTGCTTCCATGCCAAGTAGCCCTGGGGAAGATCTTGGAAGAAGCGTAGCCCCCTTTACTAAAGGTGGATTGTGGCTGAGGATGAGTAAGATACTCATCCTCTGAGGCAACTTCTGTGGAAGTTTCTTTCTTTT
>NW_021897836.1:0-605 GCF_006229205.1 Suricata suricatta
GAAGACAAACTGGCCTCTATCATTAACCCCTTATCCTTTTTCAGTGAATGCGGTATTCCCCCTTCTGTTTAAGAATAATCACACGACCTGAGTTCTAAATCACAGACTCCCCTGCTTCCCCAGACACCACAGTACTAGCCATTCCCCCTCCCCTTCCCTCCCAGCATAAGAACACACTCCGTGAACTTTAACATCTTCCTCCAGCAACCGTAACAAGTTTCTGCCTCACGGCACTTACTGTTCCCTTTGCCTGGAAATCTCTTCCCCAAAGTAATTCTCATGGCTTGCCCCTCATTTCCTCTGCTCAAATGTAATGGCAGAAGTCATCCCTGTCCATCAGCATAAATCACAATTGTCTATCAGATACTCCTCTTCTTCATTACCCTCTTAATTTTTTTTCCATTGAGCTTCTCAGTTCCTGACTTGCTGGGTTATTGGCTTTTTTGTTTATTTGCTCTTCTTGAAAATGGGCTCCATGAAGGCAGGGATTGCATCTGTCTTGCTCACTGCTGTATCCCCAAGTAAACAAATTCTGGGGTGCCTGGGTGCCTCAGTCAGTTACGCATCCAACTCTTGGTTTAGGCTCCGGTCATGATCTCACAGTT
>NW_021897837.1:0-605 GCF_006229205.1 Suricata suricatta
TGTAGTTCCATTCGAATTTCAGAAAAACGGCCATAATTTTGTAGTACAAGTATGTCCCAGATGCTACATGGGATGTACTTATACTAAAAAATTACCATCGGAAATTCTGACTGAATTGGCTGCCGTTTGCCCCCCGCCCCCACTAAATCCGGCAGCCCCAAGCCCAAGCTTACAGACAGACATGGGTTCGAGTCGAGACTCTGCGCTTTACGAACAGTGTGGCCCTGGGTGGGGCCCAATCTGAGACTCGCCATTTACTCACCGGTCAGTGGCGATGGCCCAGCACAGAGGCCATGTCGGCGGCGGAGCATGTGAGGCAGAAGCCACTCGGCAGGAAGTGACTCCTTGTGTATAACTGGCCGCCTGGAGATGGGCAGCAGCTCGCGATGTAACCAACTTGCCCTGTGCCCACCTTTCTGCTCCGCCCTCCTCATGGTCACAGGGGGGCTGCCGCAGCTCCAAGCATCATGTTCTTACACAGTGATGCTCCAAAGAGGAAGGAAGGGGTGTAAGCCAAAGCATCTTCTCTTCCAGGAATTTCTCTTTATTCTGGGGGAGGGGAAGGGTGACCCTCTCTTCCAGAAGCCCCTTAGTAGATTTTCTTC
>NW_021897838.1:0-605 GCF_006229205.1 Suricata suricatta
AAAGAAGTGACCAAGAAGTTTATTTTCTATAACTCCTTACTTAGTTTGAATGAGCCACCCAATGTCCAGGTATATATTATTTAATTTTAGAGCAAAGAGCACAAAGAAGAAGGCAGATAGTTAAGCACCCTTTACTTATGTTTTGCCACTTTGTGATCATAAATATTTTCCTAGGAGTTTCTTTCATGTTCCCATGAAAAACCCCATTCCATTGCCCTGTAAATTTGATTTGTAGCAAAAAAAAAAAATTGAAGGCTTTTGAACTTGTTGACAAAAAAAGCAAACTCTTAATCTTAAACCTGAAGGGTAATAATGTGTTATCTATGGCATTAATAACCTTAGATGCTAAAGCAGAATATCTTCAATTAAAATGAACAATACATGAAGCTTTTTTTTAAAGGCCTACTAATTACTTATTTGAAACAAAGAAACAAACAAAAAAGGCAAAGATCATCATTTTGTTCCCTCCAACCCCTAGGACTCTACTCCACTCTGAAGGTCAAGGGCCCTCTTCCACCCTGCAGAGGAGCAGCTGCCGCTCCTGACTCCCTAGATTTGGCACCAATGGTGGAGCCAGGCCCTGGAAGGCTCCCGTCCTCACCAGC
>NW_021897839.1:0-605 GCF_006229205.1 Suricata suricatta
ATGGATTTTTGGTGAATTGGCTCAGAGTTGTGGGCTAACATCAGGAAGATCCCCAGTGACTACCCAGGCTTCAACATTCCGTGGCAAGGTTTTGAAACGCAAGTTAAGAGTGTGACCAAGAAGAAATTGCATTTTAAAAATTCTAAATTATCAACTTTAACTTTGTCAAAGCAAATCATGATGACGTCCAGAATTTGAGTGTTTGTTGTAAACTGGGTACATATTCGGAGCTCAGTATATGCTTAATCTCACTTGATCTTTATGGCAACCCAGAGAGAGAAATGCTACTATTTGTGGTCTATTAAGACCCTTGGTGAAGTACACGATGGCTCAGGGGATCAATCTCTTGTGATAAAGAAAGATGTCAGCCCTAAGTTTGTTAGATTTTGGATCAGTGGTTCTCAAAGTGTGGCACTGACTAAGAGGATCAGTCACCTGGGAATGTGTTAAAAATGCAGCTATTGGGGCGCCTGGGTGGCTCAGTCAGTTAAGCATCCAGCTTTGACTCAGGTCATGATCTCACGGTTCATGGGTTCAAGCCCCACATCAGGCTCTGTGCTGACAGCTAGCTCAGAGCCTGGAGCCTGTCTTGGGATTCTGTATCC
>NW_021897840.1:0-605 GCF_006229205.1 Suricata suricatta
CGGGGGCACAGCGATACCGGGCCTTTCTGTCTTTCCCAGCAGATGTAAAAATTGTGATAAAAACAGAAGTCCAGGAGGAGGAGGTGGTGGCCACACCAGTGCACCCCACTGACCTGGAGGCTCACGGGACCCTCTTCGGACCAGGCCAGGCCACGAGGTTCTTCCCCAGCCCTGCCCAGGAAGGAGCCTGGGAAAACCCGGGCGGCTCCTTCCCCAGCCAGGACCCCGTGCTGGGGCTGCGAGAGCCCGCCCGGCCCGATCGGGACATGGGCGAGCTCAGCCCCGCTGTGGCCCAGGAGGAGACCCCGCCCGGGGACTGGCTCTTCGGGGGGGTCCGCTGGGGCTGGAATTTCAGGTGTAAACCCCCCGTGGGCCTGAACCCGAGGACCGGGCCCGAGGGCGTGCCCTACGCCCCCGCCGACAGCGCGGAGGCCGTGCTGGACCCCGGCCAGGCCCCGAGACCCTTCGGCGACCCCTGTAAATACCCCGGCCGGACCAAAGGCTTCGGCCACAAGCCAGGCCTCAAGAAGCACCCGGCCGCCCCGCCGGGCGGGCGGCCCTTCGCCTGCGCGGCCTGTGGGAAGACCTTCCAGCTGCAGGTGAGC
>NW_021897841.1:0-605 GCF_006229205.1 Suricata suricatta
CTTGTTTGCTCCATGTAGCTGTGATTAAACCTCATCAGGTTCCCTGTCAAGGAGGAACGGCCACCCAGTAGTCTTTGTTGAGGACCTACTAAGTGTAAGGGCAAGACAGTGACAATATAGGAAGACAGACAAGTGCCTTTCAAAAAGCTCTTACAAGGAGTAAAAAGGCAGGACCGTAAACAATTAAGAGACCAAAAAATATGTGTAACCTGCAGTATAAAACCAAATGTGACGTGGCATTCCGCCTCTCTCCTAATTGTTTAGGTAAGTGCTACCCCATGCAGTTAGCAAATAAACGTGTTTAATTTGTGATACCTCTGCTGTGATGCCTTGAACTATTATTTGCAATTTCCATGGCTACATAACTTTTTTTTCCCCGTGTCAGGATTTCTGGGAGATGATTGCAGGAAACACCTCTCCCGGGCATTCTATCCATCCCAGGATGCACCGTGGTCTGGGCATGCTTAGCTGGCCCCAGACTGGTCTTGTACAGCTTGCCTTGTGGTTGGGGGGCTGGCACGTAGCATCCCTCAGAGGGGCGCCAGGCTTGCAAGACTCATGACACTTTGATTCCAGGCCACCATCTCCACTTTAGTACTTTCGGT
>NW_021897842.1:0-605 GCF_006229205.1 Suricata suricatta
GTCTTTTACCCGGGGCCCACAGAGGCTCGGACAGGTGAAGGGACTTGGCCAAGGGGATAGTGTCCAAGTCGACATTCGAAACCGGATCTTTCCCACTTTCAGAGCTCAGCCTGCTTTTCCTCAACGCCTGGTCCCGGCCCAGACCCCAGGTCCGGGCCACGCGAGCTCAGGACGGGCTCCAGCCGGGGAACCTGGGAGAGCTTCGGGAGGCTGAGGCCTGACCCCAACGCCGGAAGGTGCTGTCTGGTATGAGCTCCCCTGTGGCCCTGAAGCGGCTGGGAAAGTGCCCCCTTCGCCCCACGCTTCCAAGGCCTTCTCCATCCTGGGCCCGGGCTGGAGCCTCCAGCACATTCCTCACATTCCAGGGCTTTTCTCAGGGGAGGAGGCTCCTTCCTGCAGGAGAGGCCCCTGGCGCTGGGCTCGGGGAGCCAGCTGTGTTTCAGCTGACAGCACGTGGCTTTGACCTTGCTGGGGGCACTTTGCACAGGAGAATCTGTTTGCCGTGGGAACCGTGAGGAATGCCCTGGCGCCAGGGCAGGGCTCAGGAGTGGGGAAGCCACAAGCCCCAGCCGGGCTCCTGCCGGTGAGCTTGGTGACCTGGGTCA
>NW_021897843.1:0-605 GCF_006229205.1 Suricata suricatta
GTTTCACAGTAAAGTGTGGTCTCTTCCACCATTCATGTTGTCTGTGTTCTTTCTTGTAGATATTTCGCCGACACCAACCCCTACTCAGGGACCCTTGGACTCTGGTGCGTGGGCTGGTCCCCCGCACCTCACTATTGATGTCAGCGTTCTGCTGACTCAGAAAGAGCCCAAGCGTTGACACTACAGCTGTGTGTCTAGACCAGGGCCGCGGCTTTGCCGAGGGAACTGCTAACGCTGGGTCCGTGGGCGCCCCGGCTGACGGGCTGGGACACACCAGCCTCCCAGACTTCAGTTCCAACTCCGTCTGGTTCGTCGAGCTAGGAGCACAGTGCCCGCCACATCCCGCCTGCCCCCGGCTAAGGGGTCCCGGATGTTATGCGGGGAGACACGTAACAAGAGGACCTTCGAAGCGGCGTTACTGCCATGGGTTGGCCCAGGTTGTCCAGACAACTTTGAAACACTGTATGAGTCTTCTGCTTTATGTGCGAGGATTCTACAGGAACTAGATGTGCACACACGCAGAGGTCATCAGGTCGTGGGAACGAGCCTCTGTGTACCGTCGTCATCATCAGTGATGGGCTCCCAGCCACCCTCACGCCACCCAG